>NC_043708.1:119172891-119220484 GCF_006229205.1 Suricata suricatta
GGGGGGAAGACAGGTGGTGGTGATGGTGGAGGGCACTTGAGGGGAAGAGCACTGGGTGTTGTATGGAAAACAATTTGACAATAAAATATTATGGAAAAAAAATAGAACTACCCTATGATCCAGCCATTTCACTACTAGGTATTTACCCAGAGGATACAAATAGATATTTTTGAAGAGTGTATGTACCCTAATTTTTATAGCAGCATTATCAACAATAGCCAAACTATGGAAAGATCCCAAATGTCCATTGACTTATGAATGGATGAATAAGATATGACATATAAGTATATATATACCACACACACACAATTAAGAAAATATCACACACACACACACACACACACACACACACACACACACACAATGGAATGTTACTCAGCCATCAAGAAGAATGAAATCTTATCTTTTGCAAGGACATGGATAGAGCTAGAATGTATTATGCTAAGCAAAATAGTTGGGCAGAAAAAGAAATATGTCATATTATTTCACTCACATGTGGAATTTAAGAAACAAAACAGATAAACATATGGGAAGGAAAATAAAAAGAGAGAGAGGGAACCAAACCATAAGAGACTCTTTACAATAGAGAAAAAACTGAGGGTTAAATGGAGGAAGGTGGACGGGTAATGGGTATTAAGGTGGGCACTTGTAGTGATGAGCTCTAGGTATTGTACATAAGTGATTAATCAGTAAATTTTACTCCTGAAAACAATATTATACTATATGTTAACTAACTAGAATTAAAGTAAAATTTTGAGAAAGAAAGAAAGAAAGAAAGAGAGAAAGAAAGAAAAGCAAAAGAAGGAAAATAGCATAGGAGAAAATCTCTGTGGCCTTGGATTATTTTCTCAAGATTCATTAAGGGCTAATTGATAAATAAAATTACATGATATTTTAAGCATACACATGATTTTATATATGTATACATTGTAAAATCATTCCCTTTCTTTTATTAATGTTTATTCATATTTGAGAGAGAGAGGATGTGGGAGGGGCAGAGAGAGGAAGACATAGAATCCAAAGGAGGCCCCAGACTCTGAACTGTCAGCACAGAGCCGGATACGGGGCTCGAACGCACGAATCGAATCGTGAGATAATGACCTGAGCTGAAGTCAGATGCTTAAGCGACTGAGCCACCCAGGTCCCCTGAAATGATTCCCTTTCAAGTTAATTAACACAGCAATCATATCACATATTTATCCTTTTACTTTCTTTCTCTCTTTCTTTCTTTTTTTGGTTTGGTGAAAAAATTTAAGTTCTCCATTCTAAGCAAATTTTAATTATACATTACAGTGTTATCAACTGTAGGAACCATGTTATACATTAGATTCTGAGAACTTTTTAATCTTAGTTTTTAATTTATTTCTATGTTAGTTAGCATATAGTGCAATAATAATTCCAGAAGTAGAATCCAGTGATTCATTGCCTACATATAACTACCCAGTGCTCATCCCAACAAGTGTCTTCCTTAATGGCCCTTGCCCTATTAGACCATCCCACCACCTTCAGCAACCCTCAGTTTGTTCTCTGTGTTTAGGTCTCTTGTGTTTTGTCCCTCTCCCTGTTTTTATATTATTTTTGTTTCCCTTCCCTTATGTTCATCTATTTTATATCTTAAATTCCACGTATAGTGAAGTCTTATGATATTTTTCTGTCTCTGACTGACTAATTTCACTTAGCATAATACACTCTAGTTCTATCCAAATTGTTGCAAATGGCAAGATTTCATTCGTTTTGATTGCCTGGTAATATTCCAATATGTGTGTGTGCGCACACATATATGCCACTGCCACATCTTCTTTTTTTAATTTATTTATTTTTAAATTTACATCCAAATTAGTTAGCATATAGTGCAACAATGATTTCAGGAGAGATTCCTTAATGCCCCTTACCCATTTAGCCCACTCCTCCTCCCACATTCCCTCCGGTAACCCTCTGTTTGTTCTCCATATTTAAGAGTCTCTTATGTTTTGTCCTCCTCCCTGTTTTTATATAATTTTTGCTGCGCTTCCCTTATGTTCATCTGTTTTGTATCTTAAAGTCCTCATATGAGTGAAGTCATATTATATTTGTCTTTCTCTGACTAATTTTGCTTAGCTTGATACCCTCTAGTTCCATCCACATAGTTGCAAATGGTAAGATATCAGTCTTTTTGATTTATAAGTAATACTCTATTGAATATATATACCCCTTCTTCTTTATTCATTCATCCTTTGATGGACATTTGGGCTCTTTCCATACTTTGGCTATTGTAGATAGTGCTGCTATAAACACTGGGGTGCATGTCCCCCTTCAAAACAGCATACCTGTATCACTTGGATAAATACCCAGTAGTGAAATTGTTGGGTCTTATGATGGTTCTATTTTACTTTTTTTTCAGAGTGGCTGCACCAGTTTGCATTCTCACCAACAATGCAAAAGAGATCCTCATACTCCACATCCTCACCAACATCTGTTGTTGGCTGAGTTGTTAATGTTAACCATTTTCCACAGGTGTGAGGTGGTATTTCATTGTGGCTTGATTTGTATTTCCCTGGTGATGAGTAATGTTGAGAATTTTTTCATGTATCTGTTAGCTATCTGGATATCTTCTTTGGGAAAGTGTCTATTCATGCCTTTTGCCCATTTCTTCACTGGATTATGTGTTTTTTGCATGTTGAGTTTTATAAGTTCTTTATAGATTTTGGATACTAACTCTTTATCTGAAATGTCATTTGCGAATATATTCTCCCATTCCATTGGTTGCCTTTTAGTTTGGCTGATTGTTTCCTTTGCTGTGCAGAAGCTTTTTATCTTGATGAGGTCCCAGTACTTCATTTTTGCCTTTGTTTCCCGTGCCTCCAGAGACATGTTGAGTGAGAAGTTGCAGCAGCAGAGGTTAAAGAGGTTTTTGCTTGCTTTCTCCTCTAGAATTTTGATGGCTTTTCTGTCTTATAACTGGAAGTCTGAATCCTTTACCAACCTCACCCTATTTATCCCACTCACCAGCCCATGCCAACCACTTTTCTACTCTCCATTTTTATGAGTTCTATTTTTTTTAAGATTCCACACATAAGTTATACCCTGCAATAGTCAGCCCTTGAACAACATGAGGGTTAGGGGTGTCAACATGTCACACTGAAATCCATGTATAACTTTTGACTCCCCCAAAACTTAACTATTGATAGCCTACTGTTGACCAAAAGCCTTACCAATAAGATGAACAGTCAATTACTACATATTTAGTATGTTATATATATTATGTATTGCATCATTACAATGAAATTAAGCTAGAGAAAAGAAAATATTCAATAAATCACAAGGAAAAGAAAATACATTCACACTACTGTACTGTTTTTATCAAAAAAGTCCACATATAAGTGGATCTGCACAATTCAAACCTGTGTCAGTTGGATTTGTCTTTCTCTATTTGACTTATATCACTCAGGATAATACCCACCAGCTTCATTCATGTTGTCACAAATGACAGGCCTTTCTTCATTTTTAAGGTTGAATAATATTCTATATTTTTTTATCCATTTATCCATCAGTAGAAATTTATGTGGATTCTATACCTTGGCTATTGTGAATAATGTTGCAATGAGCATGAGGGTACGTATATCTCTGATAATAATTATTTTATATCCTTAGCATATATAGCTAGAAGTGGGATTGCTGGATTGTATGGTGGTTGTAATTTTTAATTTATTGAGGTACCTCCAAGCTGGCAGTATCAGTTTACATTACCATCAAAAGTATACAAGGGTTCCCTTCCCTCCACATCCTCTCTAGCATTTATCTCTTGTCCCTTTGATAATAGACTTCCTAACAAGTGTGAGTTGAAATCTCACTGTAGTTTTGACTTGCATTTCCCTGATAATTAGTGATGTCAAGCACCTTCTCAGGTATCTATTGGTTATTTGTATGTCTTCTTGGGAAAAATGCCTATTCATGTGCTTTAACCATTTTTAATTGGATCATTGATTCATTTGGTTGATTAACTGCGATTGAGTTGGAGGAGATCTTTCCATTTAGATATTAACCCCTTATCATATATATGGTTTGTAAATATTTTCTCCCATTCCATAAGTTGCCTTTTTTGGTTTTTGATGGCTTTTTTGTGCGGAAGCCTTTTAGTTTGGTATAGTACCACTTGTTTAATTTTGGTTCTGGTGTCAAATCTAAAAGGCCATTGCCAAAATCAATGTCAGGGAGTTTAGCATCCAGCAATCTTCTAGGAGGTTTATGATTTCAGTTCTTAGTTCCAAGTCTTTAATTCATTTTGAGTTTATTTTTGTGTATATATTTTGTGAAATACAGAGGCCCAGTTGCATTTTTTTTGAATGCAGACTATCCTTTCCGCATTGTGTTTTCTTGGCACTTTTGTTGAAAATTAGTTGACTATATGTGCTTGGTTTATTTCTGGACTCTCCATTCTATTCCATTGGCCTAATGTGTCTTTACTTACACCAATACTATTCTGCTTTAATTACCACAGTTTTGCAGTTATAGTTTGAAATCAAACAGTGGAATGTCTCTAGCTTTGTTCTTTTTCAGAATTGCTTTAAATATTCAAAGTACTTTTTTATTTCATATACATTTTAGGATTGTTTTCCTATTTCTGTGAAAGATATCATTGTAATTTTGGTAGGCATTGCATTGACACTATGGGCTTTAGTAGTGTAGACATTTTAACAACATTAATTATTCTAACCTAAGAACATGGAACTTCTTCCTATTTATTTGTGTTTTATTCAGTTTCTTTCATCAAAATCATAATTTTCAGCATATAGATATTTTACCTTCTTGGTTAAATTTTTTCTTTAAAATGTTCTTGGTTTTTATGCTACTGTAAATAAGATTTTTTTCTTAATTTCTCTAATTTGTTGCCAATGTATAGAAATGCAACTGATTTATTTTTGTTTTCATTTTTGTTTTCAATTTAAATCCAAATTAATTAACATATATTGTAATAATCATTTCAGGAGTAGAATGAAGTGACCCATCACTTACACATAACACCCAGTGCTCACCCCAACAAGTGCTCTCTCTCATGCCTATCACCTTCTTAGACCATCCCCCACCAAACATCCCTCCAGTACCCTCAGTTTGTTCTCTGTACTTAAGAGTCTCTTCTGATTTGTTTCTTATTGATTTTCTATCCTGAAAATGTATTGAATTTGTTTAGTAATTTCAACAGGTTTGGGTAGAATCTTTAGGGTTTTCCATATATATCATATTACCTGCAGAGAGAGACAATATTACTTCTCCCTTTCTGACTTTGATGTTTTTACTTCTCTTACTGCCTTGCCTAGAACTTCTAGTACTATGTAGACTGAAAGTAGTAAAAGTGGATATCCATTTTTGCTACTTTTTTAAAAAATTTTTTAACATTTATTTATTTTTGAGAGACAGACAGATCATGAGCATGGGAGGGGCAGAAAGAGAGGTACACACAGAATTGGAAGCAGGCTCCAGACTTTGAGCTAGCTGTCAGCGCAGAGCCTGACACAGGGCTTGAACCCACAAACTGTGAGATCATGACCTGAGCTGAAGTCGGACGCTCAACCGACTGAGCCACCCAGGCACCCCCATTTTTGCTCCTGATTGTAAAGAAAAATCTTTCAACTTTTCACCATTGAGAATGATGTTAGCTGTGGGCTTGTCATATATGGCCTTTGTGGGTTTTTTTAAAATTTTATTAATGTTTATTAATCTTTGAGAGACAGAGACACAGCATGAACAGGAGAAGTGCAGAGGGGTTGGGGGGACACAGAATCCAAAGCAGGCTTCAGGCTCTGAGCCATCAGCATAGAGCCCAAGCGGGGCTCAAACCCACAAACTGTGAGATCATGACCTGAGCCAAAGTCAAGGGTCAGATGCTTAACTGAGCCATTCAGGGACCTTTCAATGATGTGTATATTGATTCTCTTGTGGGTGTTCTATGAGTCTCTTAGGCTCTCTTCACCTTTTTCATTATTTTTTCATGTTGCTCCTCTAGATCAATGTACTGTTCTGTCTTCAAGTTCACTTATCCTTTCTTCTATGTGTTGTAGTCTAATGTCAAACCCCTCTATTGAATTTTTTAGTTTATTATATGCTTCAGCTCTGTTAGTGCTTTAGTAATTTTTAAATATTTTCTCTTTGTTGATGTTCTCACTTTGTTCATGCATTGCTCTGCTATCATCAGTGATCATTTTTATGCTCATTATTTTGAATTCCCTATAAGGTAAATCAGTTCTCTCCATTTCCTTAAGATCTGTTTCTGAATATTTTTTGTTCTTTTGTTAGGAACATATCCTGTTTCTTTATTTGTCTTGACTCTATGTGTTAGTTTCTGTGCATTAAATAAAACAGTCATCTCTCCAAGTCTTGGCAGAGTGGTCTCATCTAGATGAACCTTATCATTTATCCCAGCCCAATCACTTGATTGTCTCTCAAACTTTTGTGATTTTCCAAACTCCCCTTTTTTGTTCTTAGTAGCTGCTAATAGTTGACCATGTGCCCAGACCTATCAGTGTCCCAAAAGAGAAAAATCATAGTCAGCACTTAGATGCAGGCCACTTAGAAGCTAGACCCTTAGGCAGTAGCTGGGAAAATACATAGTTAAGTACCTTTCAGGAAAAAAAATTAGAGATGAGCATTTTTTCCTGCTCCCTCTGCACTGGGCCTGGGAGTAGAGTATCTGTGTGTGAGGTAAGGGTTTCCTGCACCTACTAAGAACTGCTTGATTATTTGCTAAAGTACTGTAGTACTTGTGAATGCATGTCCTGTTGTCTGTCTGAGTCAGGAGATCTTGGGCCCCATCCCTCAGGTGGAAGTCACAAAATCTAGAGTGCCAACCATCAGCCCAACTTTCTCACAGAGAGATACTGGCAACTTGGTTTTATTGGAGTGGGCTGGAAGGAGAGAGCAGGGCAAGTATCCAACAGGTCCCCAGTGCCCTGGGAAAATCATTGCTAGCCCCTAGATGCATGGTAAAATAAAAGTCTGTTCCTCAGACAATAGCTTTTAAGGTTTACAGATAAACCGCTCAGGGAAAGACTGGGAGATGGGCATTTTTCCTTTATTCCCTCATGCTGATCCATGGTTAGGGTGGAGAGAGGGTAGAATATTAAGAACTGCTTCTTTCTGCATGTGTCCAATGTGATTTATGAATGGAAGCCCCATTGGCTATCAGATACAGGCAATCCAGAGACCGATCCCTCAGGTGACATCCATAAAAGCTGGGGCACAGACATGGCTAACAAGTTCCTTCCAGGGAGATACTGGACACTTGGTTTTATTGTTTGGTTGGGCTAAATGATAATGCAGGGAAAGTGTCTGCTGGATTCCTAAGTTTTACGGGAGGATCACAGCCAGGCCCTAGATGCATACCAAATTAGAAGTCTGGCTCTCAAAGGAGCTTTTGTAGTCAAATGCTCTACCACTGAGCTATTCCCCCTCAAATAGCAGCTTTTGAAATATGTAGATAGACCCTTTTCATGGAAAGACTAGGAAAGACAGTTTACTTATTCATTCACTATTTGATGGGCATCCATTTCTTTTTGTTTACTTTCTCTGTGCTGAGACCTGGGGATGGGGGAGCTGCAGTGAGGGCTTGGATGATAGTTAAGAACTACTTTTTTGTTTGCTACAGTTTTATGGGTCTCCTGGATATAAGCTCCATTGACTTTCAGATCTAAGTCTTTTGGGGGCTCATCTCTCATGTGGGAGTCTTAAAAACTGGGGAGTTAAATGTTTTTTTCATATACATTGCTTCTCAGGGAGAAGTTGGGAATTGAGGGTTGTTTAGTGCTGTCCCAGGAGTAGAGTTTATGGTGAGATTGTCAGCTTTTCCTTCCCATTTTGATGTGGGTATTTCCTTATTCACCTGATTTGTATAAATTGCTCAGCTAGTCTCTGGGTCTCTTTCAGAGGGAATTATTCTGTGTGTAGCTATACTTTGGGTGATATCCATGGGAGGAGGGCAGTCAGGAGACCCCTATGTCTCCATTTTAGTCAACTCCTCTAGGCAAAGATTTTGTAGATATGACACCAAAAATATGATCCATAACAGAAAAAATGACAAATTGGATTTCATCATAATAAAAACTGACTTTTAAAGATAGTATTAAAAAATTAGGGATACCTGGGTGGCTCAGTCGGTTAAGTGGCCGACTTCAGCTCAGGACATGATATCACAGTTCATGGGTTCAAGCCCTGTGTCAGGCTCTGAGCTATCAGCAGGGGCCTGCTTCAGATTCTGTGTTTCCATCTCTCTCTCCCTCACCTCCCCTGCTCACGCTCTCTCTCTCTGTCAAAAGTAAATTTTTAAAAAATAATAAAATAAAATAAAAAGATAAACTATAGATAGAAGAAAATGCTTGCAAATCATATATCTAATAAAAGATTTGTTTCTAGAATTTAATTGACATAGCATTGTATAAAGAATCAAGCATAATGACTTAATTTACATATATTTTGAACTAGTTACCACAATGAGTTTAGTTAACATCCATTACCTCCTATAAACACCAAAAATGTTTTTTTAATGATAAGAACTTTTAGGATTTATTCTTTTGACAAATATTCCATACAACAGTGTTAACTATAGTCATGTTGTACATTACATTTTCAGTTCTTACTTTTCCTTTATCTTTTTTTTTAGAGAGAGAGAGTGAAAAGGGGAGAAGGGCAGAGGGAAGGAGAGAGAGAGAATCCCAAGCAGGCTCCATGATCAGCACAGAGCTCAGTGTGGGACTCAATCCCACAACCTTAGGATCATGACCTGAGACAAAACCAAAAGTCAGATGTTCAACTGACTAAGTCACTCAGGTATCCCATCAGCTCTTATTTTTCTTATAACTGGAAATTTGTACCTTTTGACCATCATTATTCAATTCCCCCAGCTCCCACCTCTGTTACCCACAAATCTTATCTTTTTCAATGAGGTTGGTCTTTTTTTCTTTAAAAAATTTTTTTAATGTTGTTATTTATTAGTGAGAGACAGAGAGAGACAGAGAATGAGCATGAGAGGGGCAGAGAGAGAGGGAGACACAGAATCTGAAGGAGGCTCCAGGCTCCGAGCTGTCAGCACATAGTCCAGCGTGGGGCTTGAACTCACAAACCACGAGATCATGACCTGAGCCAAAGTCAAATGCTTAACCGATTGAGATACCCATGTACCCCTAGATTGGCCTTTTTTTTCTGCTTTTAAGATTCAACATATGATCTCAAAGTATTTATCTTTGTCTGATTTATAATATTTAACAGTTAATGCCCTCACAGTTTATCCACTTTATCACAAATGGTAGGATTTCCTTCTTTTTATGACTGAATCATATCCGTGTGTGTGTGTGTGTGTGTGTGTGTGTGTACACATCACAGCTTTTTTATCCATTCATCAATCAATGGATACTTAGGTTGTTTCCATGTCTGGGCTTTTTAAAATAATGCTACTTTGAACATGGGAATACAAATAGCTCTCTGACATAGTGTTATTGTTTCCTACAAACATATTTTCAGAAGTGGAATTACTGCATCAAATAATGGTTATATTTAAAATTTTTTGAGAAACATTCATATATTTTTTTCCTAGTGGCTATACCAACCTACAGTCCCACCAACAGTGCATAAAGATTTTCTTTTCTCCACATCGTTGCCAGCATTTGTTACCTCTTACCTTTTGATGATGGCCATTCTAACAGGTGCAACGTGATATCTTATTGTAGTTTTAATTTTTATCTTTCTGATGATCAGTGATGTTGAATACCTTCATGGACCTGTTGGCCATATGTATGACTTCTTTATAAGAATCTCTGTTCAGAAGTCAAAGACTATAGATGCTGGCGAGGGTGTGGAGAGACGGGGACCCTCCTACACTGTTGGTGGCAATGTAAACTGGTGCAGCCGCTCTGGAAAACAGTGTGAAGACTCCTCAAAAAACTATTGGTAGAACTCCCCTATGACCCAGCAATAGCACTGCTAGGAATTTACCCAAGGGATAAAGAAGTGCTGAGGCATAGGAGCACATGTACCACAATGTTCATAGTGGCACTTTCTACAATAGCCAAATCATGGAAAGAGCCTAAATGTCCATCAACTGATGAATGGATCAAGAAGATGTAGTATATATATACAATGGAGTACTATATGGCAATGAGAAAGAATGACATATGGCCTTTTGTAGGAAAGTGGATGGACCTTGAGGGTGTCATGCTAAGCGAAATAAGTCAGGCAGAGAAGGATAGATACCATATGTTTTCATTCATAGGTCTAACAGGAGAGACCTGGCAGGGGACCATGGGGAGAGGAAGGGGGAAAGAGAGCGGGGAAGAGTGAGGGACACAGATCAAGGGAGACTACTGAATACTGGAGACAAACCGTGGACTGAAGGGGGAGGGGGAGGGGGAGGGGGGATGGTCATGGTGGGGGGCACTTGTGGGGAGAAGCACTGGGTGTTATATGGAAGCTAATTTGACAAACTATTATAAAAAAATAAAATAAAGATGTGCTACAGTGCAACCAGAAAAATAAAATTAAATAAATAAATAAATAAATAAATAAAATCAAACAAAACAAAATAAATAAAATAAAATATTCAAATTGAAAAAAAAATCTCTGTTCAGGTTCTTTGTCATTTTTTTATTAAAAATTTTTAATTTTTTTAAATTTATTGTTGAGAGACAGAGAGACACCACAAGCAGGGGAGGGTCAGAGAAAGAGGGAGATACAGAATCTGAACCAGGCTCCAGGCTCTGAGCTAGCTGTCAGCACAGAGCCCGATACAGGGCTCAAACCCATGAACTGTGAGATTATGACCTGAGCTGAAGCTGGCTGCTTAAATGACTGAACCACCCAGTCACCCCTTCTTTGTCATTTTTTAATAGAATTATTTTGAGGAGGTTGCTGTTGAGTTGTAGGAGTTCCTTATAAATCTTGGATATTGATCCCTTATCAGATATGTGGTTTGCAAATATTTTTTTCATTCCATAGGTTATCTTTTCATTTTGTTGATCATTACCTTTGCTGTGCAGAAGTGCATGTTTTTGTGATTCAGCCATGTTAAGTGTATCAGTAGTTCATTTCTTTTTATTGCTGAGCAATATTCCATTTGTGTGTACACACCACAATTTGCTTATCCATTCACTATTTGATGGGCATGTGAGCTATTTCCAAGTTTAGCTATTATGAATAAAGGTGCTATGAACATACCTTCTTATGGAGATGTGGTTTCATTTTTCTTGGATAAATACTTAGGAGTGGAATATCTGAAGCCTTGGTAGATATATGTTTATTTTCAGAGAAGTGCCAGACCTTTTCCCATAATGGTTGCACTATTTACGTCCTACTATAACAATGTGTGAGAGTTCCAGTCACTCCATACTCTTTGCCTGCATTTAGTGTTGCCAGTCTTTCAACTTTAGCTAGTCTGGAGCATGTGGAGAAATTCTATAGCACTTCTTGTGTTTCTTAAAATCAGGAATGTTTATGTAGTCAAAATCTAGAATCACGGTGTATTAGGTATCTATTGTTACATACTGACACCCCCCAATTTAGCAACTTAAAAAATAATCATATAAATCACACACCATTTTTAAGGGTCAAGAATCCAGGAGTGGCTTAGTTGGATCGTTCTCGGACTCAGAGTCATTCCTGAGATTGCAGTTAAGCTTTGGCTGCTGTCATCTGAAGTTCAGCTGTGGCTGGAGGCTCTGCTTCCAGACTTCCATGGTAGCCAGCAGGCCTTCATCCTTCATTTGTTATTGGCAGGAGACCTCCGTTTTCTCACTACATGCCTGAGTCTCCTCATAAGATGTCAGTTGACTTTCCCCAGAATGAGCGATGAAAAAAAGAGACATTCTCACAGCGGAAGCCGTAATATTTTGTAATGTAATCTTGAACATGACATCCCATCACTTCTGCCGCATTCCATTGGCAGAATGTGTCAGGGACTCCACAAAGGTGTAAATAACAGAAGGTAAAGGCTGTCTTGGAGTCTGGCCACCACATGTGGGGAGAAGATCAAAGCAGCTGCTGGCAGAGGAGGGAAGTTGCCATCAGGGCCAATAGGAGTAGCTGAAGTATTTCTGTGATGTTGGCTGAAGCTAGTTAGACTATTCTGTGTCTAAGTTCTAGCCCCCCACTTCCTAGCCTGCTGGATCATGGAGCCAAGGAGTTTGACTCTCTGAGACTCAGTTTCTGCAGCTATTAAATAGTGGTGTGATTAAAGGAAATAATGTATATATGGTACCATAATGGCCCATAACAGGGCCTCAGTAGAGGACAGTTATGAATAGTTTATACAAATTGCAATTTATGCCTTTCATTTACCATAATTTAATGTCATCTCACTGTTGAGGACTACATGTGCCAAAGTCTTCCAATCTGGGAAGAACCCAAGAATAAGCCTTTGGAAAATACTAGTTTCAAATTCATTTTGTTTCCTGGTATTTAGAAAGTTTTATTTCTTTTATCACTGTGTGTCATCTGCCTAATTAGTCATGGATATTCCTTTAATAGCATTCTCCATGTTTGTTGTAAAATGTTAGTGTTTATTATGTCATGATCTTGCAGCTCTTGGCATACTTCCCTTTTCTTCATGCATGACTTACTTTAGTAATAATAATCAGGCCTACAAGAATAAATACCACTGCTCTTAATTTGGTGTTAAATTTAGACTAAGGGTGAATCATAATAGTCAGATTAATTAAAAGGTACACATGTATAAAACTACATATATTTTTATATCTATAAATATGCTTATCTTATTTTTGTTATGAATTAATAGCTTTTTTAATGAATTGAGAAAAAAATCTTAATATATTCACTCTATTTAGGAACATCTTAGACTAGACAATAATAAAGGTAAGGCCTTTGGGGTTAGCAAAGGAAAATAAGTCAACAGAAAAACAGCATGTTACATTCCTACATAAAACAAAGTATTTCACTGACAAATCCCAATGAAAATAATACACAGACCTTGATGGTTCAACAGGAAGATGAGGCATGGAGATGGATGCAGCACGGTGTTACCACTCCACAGTGCTCTCTGAACAGAGGCCTAAGACTAACTGCCAAATAACTAAGCTGACTGCCAAATAAGTTCCAAACATGGAAAATGCCAGAGAAATTGGTGAAGTTTGAATTAATAGCTTTTTAAATCAAACGTACATTCTAAGTAACCACCTTTCATGTGATATTGTGCAAAACCTACAGGCACATAAAACGATGCTCAACATCACTCATCATCAGGGAAACACAAATCAAAACCACACTAAGATACCACCTCACGCCAGTCAGAATGGCTAAAATGAACAAAGCAAGAGACTATGGATGCTGGCGAGGGTGTGGAGAGATGGGCACCCTCCTACACTGTTGATGGGAATGTAAACTGGTGCGGCCGCTCTGGAAAACAGTGTGGAGGTTCCTCAAAAAACTATCCGTAGAACTCCCTTATGACCCAGCGTTAGCATTGCTAGGGATTTACCCAAGAGATACAGAAATGCTGATGCATAGGAGCACATGTACCCCAATGTTCATAGCAGCAATGTCAACAATAGCAAAAGCATGGGAAAAGCCTAAATGCCCATCACCTGATGAGTGGATCAAGAAGATGTGGTATATATTCACGATGGAGTACTACATGGCAATGAGAAAGAATGAAATCTGGCCATTTGTAGGAAAGTGGCTGGACTTTGAGGGTGTCATGCTAAGCGAAATAAGTCAGGCAGAGAAGGACAGAAACCATATGTTTGCACTCATATGTCTAACAGGAAAACAGGAGAAACCTAATGGAGGACCAGGGGGGAGGGGAAGAGGGAAAGAGAGTTGGGGAGAGAGAGGGACACAAAACTTGAGAGACTATTGAATGCTGAAAATGAACTGAGAGTTGAAGGGGAAGGGTGAGGGGGGAAAAGAGGTGGTGGTGATGGAGGAGGGCACTTATGGGGAAGAGCACTGGGTGTTGTATGGAAACCAATTTGACAATAAACTATTTTAAAAAAATAAAAAAGATTCTAAGCATTAAATAAATAAATAAATAAATAAATAAAAATAAAAATAAAATCAAACGTACATTCTAAGTAACCACCTTTCATGTGATATTGTGCAAAACCTGGGACAAAGTAAATCTAACAAGATATACTAAGTTTTGCAATTTGATACCTCCAAAAAATGATATTTTAAGTTTCCTAATAATTATATAAATACAGAAATTATAAAAATTATAAGTATACATCCTAATGAATTCTCAGAAAGTGTACGACCTATGCAACCATCACCGACAACAAATCAAAAACTATGACATTCTCAGCAGCTCAGAAGTCTCTTTCCTTCCATCTCTGTAACTTTTCTCCCCAGAATAACTGCAGTCATGACTTCTAAAATCTTATGATAATTTTTCTTGTTCTTGGACTTTGTATACATGGAATCATACAGAGTATATTCTTGTGTGTCTGCCTTCTTTTGCATATAGATAGAGATGGAGAAAGATATAAGGAGATCAGGTTTGCCAGAATTGTTGATTATTTTAAGTCTCTTCAAAGAATCACTCTATGACTTTATTAATTCTATTGTTAGTTATCTCTTTCACTGAATTCTGAACTTATCTTTGTAAATTCTTGATATATTTTGTCACAGATCTATCATCTCACTATTTGTTCTTTGTCTTATCTCTGCTTTGTTCCTTTTTCCTTTCTATTATATTTTTATTAAATTTGCTATTTTAAAGCTATTTACTATGAATACTCAAATCATAAATTGGCAAACATTTTTCTGCAAAAGGACAGATAGTAAACTCATTTATTTGCAAGCCACATATGGTCTCTGTCACATAATCTTTTTTTTAACCATTTAAAAAATTTAAAGCTATTCTTAGCTCATGCATTGTATAAAAACAGGAGGCAGGCTGGAACTAGCCATAATTCACCTACTTAGATTATTGATGTTTAGTTCAGGCTCTTCTTTTCAGGTATGTATGTTGAAGCCTGCATGTTTCTGCTAAATTTCCAAGAATTTGAGGATTTTCTAATTATATTCTTGTTACTGATTTCTGTCTAACATAAACATGCATGAGCACATACACACACGCACGCACACACACACACACACACACACACACACACACACACACACACACACAAAACATAAGGCAAGGTAAAGGCCTGACTGGTTTAGCTGGTAAAGATATGATGAGCCACTTTTAAATTCAGTTTGTTTTTTTGTTTTTTTGTTTGTTGCATTTAATTTTTATTTTATTTATTTTTTTAATGTTTTAAATAGTTTATTGTCAAATTGGTTTCCATACAACACCTAGTGCTCTTCCCCACAAGTGCCCTCCTCCATCACCACCACCTCTTTTCCCCCCTCCCCCTTCCCCTTCAACCCTCAGTTCATTCTCAGCATTCAATAGTCTCTCAAGTTTTGTGTCCCTCTCTCTCCCCAACTCTTTTTCCCTCTTCCCCTCCCCCTGGTCCTCCAGTAGGTTTCTCCTGTTTTCCTGTCAGATCTATGAGTGCAAAGGACAGTGAAAGGCCAGCTTCCACATTCTTGTCCCATACACTCAAAAAGACAACTGAAACACAGACCCGCATGCCTGCCACATGAACTGTAAGACATCCCATTGCGGCGGAGCCATTTCTAGGCTACATGTAAATCTATACTGATTTTTTTATTTAGTGCCTATTCTCAATTATTGAGAGCACTTGGTTAAAATCTCCAGCTATAATTGTGCATTTCTCTTTAAATTGCTATCAGCTTTTGCTTTATATGCTTTGAAGTTAAATATATTCAGTCTTGTCATGTCTTTTGTGTTGGACTGACCCCTTAATTGCTATAAACATTTTTCTCTCTTTATTAAAGTTTTATTTTCATTAAAGTCTACTTCTCTGATATTAGTATTTCTACATTCTCTTTCTTTTGGTTAGTATTTACATTATATATTTTTCTATCTTTTTACTTTTAACCTTTCTGACACCTTGTTTTAAGATGTAGCCTTTCTAAGCAGTATATAATGAGGTTTTTAAATACACACACACACACACACACACACACACACACACACACACACATATATATATGTTCTGAGAATGTCTTTAACATGGAATATTTAGCTTACCTACATTGTGTGTGATAACTAATATATTTGGTTATAGATCTAATATTCCATTATTTGATTTTTGTTGTCTTATCTGTTTTTTTCATATTTCTGCTTTATTTTGTAGATATCAAAATTTTTATTATTTCATTTTCCCTCTGTAGTTTTTAGCTATATATCTCTTTGCTGTTTTAGCAATCACTGCAGAGATTACAACATGCATCTTTGACAGAGGATTCCCTTAAATTAGTACTTTTATCACACTTTAGACAGTTCAAGGAACTTGGAATTAACTCCACTTGTCCTCCCTTGCCTTTTATGCTGATGATGTACCCTAATTTGATTCTATTTTAAACTCCATAAAGCAATATTATTTTCTATGGATTCAATACTTGTTTAAGCATAGAAAAATCGTCCACTGTTCTTTATTCTTTCTCATGTTCTGAGCTTCAGACTGGGGTCGTTTCCTTCTGCCTCAGGAACACCACTTAATATTTACCTTAGTGTGGCCACTGGCAACAAATGTATTCAGATTTTATTTATCTGTAATTTTTTTTCATTTTGCCTTTACTTTTGGAGGGCCACTTTTACAAGATCTAGAAATCTAGACTGGCATCTATTTGCTTCAGCCCTTTGAAAATATCATTCCACTTTCTTTTTGCCTTCATTATTTCCAGGGAGAAGTCTACTTTCTACCTTCTTATTGCTCCTTTGAAGATAAAATGTCTTTTCTTTTGTTTGTTCCTTCCTATTTCTTTTTTATAATTAATTAATTTTTAATTATGTCCAAGTTAGTTAGCATATAGTGCAACAGTTATTTCAGGAGTAGATTCTTTAATGCCCCTTACCCATTTAACTCATCCCCCTCCCACAACTCTCCAGCAACCCCGTTTGTTCTCCATATTTAAGAGTCTTTTATGTTTTGTCCCCCTCCATGTTTTTATATGATTTTTGCTTCCTTTCCCTTATGTTCATATATTTTATATCTTAAATTCCACAAATGGGTGATGTCATATGATATTTGTCTTTCTCTGACTAATTTCACTTAGCATATTACCCTCTAGTTACATCCACGTACTTGCAAATGGCAAGATTTCATTCTTTTTTATTGACAAGTAATACTCCATTGCATATATATACCACACTTTCTTTATCCATTCATCCATCAGTGGACATTTGGGCTCTTTCCATACTTTGGCTATTGCTGATAATGCTGCTATAAACATTGGGGAGCATGTGCCTCTTTGAAACAGCACACCTGTATCCCTTGGGTAAATACCTTACAGTATAATTGCTGGTTTGTAGGGTGGTTCTATTTTTACTTTTTTGGGGAACCTCCATATTGTTTTCCCAGCGTGGCTGCACCAGTTTACATTCCCACCAACAATGCAAAAGGGATCCTCATTCCCCATATCCTCGCCAGCATCCGTTGTTGCCTGAGTTGTTAATGTTAGCCGTTCTGACAGGTGTGAGGTGGTATCTCATTGTAATTTGATTTGTATCTCCCTGATGATGAATGATGTTGAGAATTTTTTCATGTGTCTATTAGCCGTCTGGATGTCTTCTTTGGAGAAGTGTCTATTCATGTCTTTTGCCCCTTTCTTCATTGGATTATTTGTTTTTTGGGTGTTGAGCTTGATAAGTTCTTTACAGATTTCAGATACTAACCCTTTATCTGATATCTTGTTTGCAAATATCTTCTGTTGGTTGCCTTTTAGTTTTTCTGATTATTTCTCTTGCTGTGCAGAAACTTTTTATATTGATGAGGTCCCAATAATTCATTTTTGCTTTTGTTTCCCTTGCCTCTGGAGATGTATTCAGTAAGAAGTTGCGGTGGCAGGTCTTTGCCTGCCTTCTCCTCTAGGATTTTGATGGCTTCCTGTCTTACTGTCTTCCTGTCTTTAGGTCCTTCATCCATTTTGAGGGGTTTTTTTTCTGTGTGTATGGTGTAAAAAAACGGTCCAGGTTCATCTTTCTGGACATGTCACTGTCCAGTTTTCCCAGCATCATTTGCTAAAGAGACTGTCTTTATTTCATTGAATATTCTTTCCTGTTTTGTCAAAGATTAGTTGGCCATACAGTTGCGGTTCCATTTATGGGTTTTCCTTTCTGTTCCATTGATCTGAGTGCCTATTTTTGTGCCATTATCATACTGTCTTAATGATTACAGCTTTGTAATACATCTTTAACTCTGGGACTGTGATGCCTCCAGCTTTGGTTTTCTTTTTCAAGATTGATTTGGCTATTCAGGGTCTTGTCTGGTTCCATACAAATTTTAAAATTGGTTGTTCCAGCTCTATGAAGAATACTAGTGTTATTTTGATAGGGATTGCATTGAATATGTAAATTGCTTCGGGTACTATTGACATTTTAACAATAATTGTTCTTCCTATCCAGGAGCATGGAATAGTTTTCCTTTTTTTGTGTGTGTCTTCTTTAGCTTCTTTCATAAGACTTCTAGAGTTTTCAGTGTGTAGATTTTTCACCTCTTTGGTTAGATTTATTCCTAGTTATTTTATGGGTTTTGCTGCAATTGTAAGTGAGATCGATTACTTGATTTTTCTTTCGGTTGCTTCATTTTTGATGTATAGGAATGCAACTGATTTCTGTGTGTTTACTTTATATCCTGTGACTTCGCTGAATTCATGGATCAGTTCTAGCAGATTTTGGTGGAATCTTTTGGGTTTTCCATACAGAGTATCATATCGTCTGCAAAGAGTGAAAGTTTCACTTCCTCCTGGCTGATTTGGATGCCTTTATTTCTTTATGTTGTCTGATTGCTGAGGCTAAGATTTCCAATACTCTGTTGAATAACAGTGGAAAAAGTGGATATCCCTTTTGTGTTCCTGACCTGAGGGGGAAAGCTCTGAGCTTTTCCCCATTGAGGATGATATTAGCAGTGAGTCTTTCATATATGGCTTTTTATGATCTTGAGGAATGATCCTTCTATTTCTACTTTCCTTAGGGTTTCTGTCAAGAAAGGATGCTGTATTTTGTCAAATGCTTTCTCAGCAACTACTGGGAGGATTGGATGGTCCTTATCTTATCTTTTATTGATGTGATGAATCACATTGTTTTGTGGATATTGAACCAGCCCTGCATCCCAAGTATAAATCCCACTTGGCCATGGCAAACAATTACTTTAATGTATTGTTGGATCTGGTTGGCTAGTATCTTGTTGAGGATTTTTGCATCCATGTTCATTGGGGAAATTGGTCTGTAGTTCTCATTTTTAGTGGGGTCTTTGTCTGATTTGGGATAAAAGTAATGCTGGCTTCATAGAAAGAGTTTGGAAGTTTTCCTTCCATTTCTTTTTTTTTTCCAACAGCTTCAAAAGAATAAATGTTAACTCTTCTTTAAATGTTTGGTAGAATTCCCCTGGAAAGCCATCCAGCCCTGGACTCTTGTTTTTTGGGAGTGTTTCTTCCTGTTTCTAAGAATATTTTCTTCATCTTAGTTTTCCAGGAGCTTTATTATAAAGTGCTTACTTGTGTTTTCCTTATGTTTTTTCCTCTTTGGAGTTCATACCACTTCTGAATCTGTGAGTTGATATTTTTCATTAATTTTAGACAATTATATCATTATATTTCTTAAAAGATGCTTCCATCCCATCCTTTACATTCTTTCTTTATGGGATTCAGTTATACATATTTTGGGGCTTATGGTCTTTGTGCTTGTGCTTATGCTTTTATACGTATATCCCTTACTTGCCACCCTTGTGCTTTGCTCTGAATGAGCACGTGAGTGAGTGAGTGTGTGTGTGTGTGTCTGTGTGTGTGTGTGTCTGCGGCTTTTCTTCTGACCTGTCTTTCAGTTTATCAGTTATATTTTCATGGGTACCAAGTCAACTCTTAAATATACTCACTGAGTTCTTATTTTTAGTTCTTCCATTTTTCAGTTCCAGAGTTTCCACTTGGCTTATTTTTATATTTCCCAGTTCCCTGCCAAAATTCTTTAACTTCAATGTATTAGTTATGATTATTTTAAAGTATATGTTTGATAACTCCATTGTCTAGATCTCCTGTATTTATGCCCCTATTTTCTGCTTTTCTCTTATTTTTCTGTCCTGTCTTGATTTTTCCATAGTCCTGATCATTTTAATTGAGTGCTGGATGTTACACATTAAAATTTTGAGTTATAATTTTAGGCTCTGGGTGATTTTATCTTTTTCCGGAGAGGATTAACTTTGTGTATTCAAGACAGCTAGGATGGGAATATTATCAATTCAAGACCACTTTGAGCCAAACTGGGATTTAAGTGATTTTGAAGCAAGACTGATTTCCATGCTCTGGATGCTCTAGTTCACTCATTCTTGGGATGTAGCCCTGTAGGTTCCCAGCTGAAATCCTGGGGTGTTGACCAACATACGTTCTTCTCTGTGGGCCCTGCATTTTGAGTTTTGTCTTCCCAGATCCAGAAGATTTACTGAAAGTTCTGTTCAATGTCTCAGCTTCTCAGCCACAGCTTTTATCACTTGTGGTATCTACAAAGGGGAAGTGGCTTCCCGTTGTAGGTTCTTGCATTCAAGATCTCAGCCTTAAAGTTCCTTATTGCCTTTGTACTCCCCATTGTCATCGAACAACCTTCCTTCTTATCTTCTGCCATGTTTCCCAGGTATTCCAGTGTGAATGTTTACCTGAAACAACCTGGTCCTCCATTTCTAGACACGGAAGTTTGAAGTATGGCTTGAATTTATTTACAGTGATATCAGCAATAAATGTTTCAATATTGGAATAGGCATATTATAGTTTTTTATATGACTGTTTATCAAAGAATTCCAAACTGGCAGGTATTACTATTATATAGTTAATGTCAAAATAAAATACTATTTCTTAACTCACAGGTGGAAAAGAGTAGTTTTAAATATCACCTACCCAGTCCTCACACAGTATCTCTTTCAGCCAGTTGAGCAAAGGACTGCTGACTTCAGAAACAGAAGTTGTACATTAGATAGTTAATGTGACAGCTGTTGGCGGCAGTGTTTGCATCCTTGTAGAGTAGTTTACACAGATGGATTTTTTCACAGGATGTATAATTCCACTGTGTGACTTCATACATTTTTGTGAGAAAAAGATTTTTTCTCAAAATGATAAGCACAAATTATGTACCATTGTTTACATTTTACTAGTCATGTTAGAAAAATGGGTTAATTGTGTTATTCATCTACATCCTGGGCAATTTACTTTAAACTTAATACTCCATGTATTAAGAAGTGACTTCCAGGGTGCCTGGTGGCTCAGTCTGTTAAGCATTCAACTTCAGTTCAGGTTATGATCTCATGATTCGGAAGTTTGAGCCCCACTTTGGGCTCTCTGCTGGTCAGCACAGCGCCTGCTTCAGATTCTCTATCCATCTCTCTCTCTCTCTCTCTCTCTCTCTCTCTCTCTCACACACACACACACACACACACACACAACACAACACAAATAAATAAACATCTTTAAAAAGTGACTTCCCATGTTGAAAGGAATTTATTATTCCTCCAGCTCTCTACCTTTATGCGTGTCCATAATGGACACCTCTAAAATCCTGCCCCAGCTCTGCACTACCTTATCTCTATCTCCCTGAGGTTAACATAAACTCAACAGGAGCTTTGCAAATGAGGATTGTAAAATAGGAAGGCAAAGTTCCATAACAGCCCTGTAGCTATAGCAAGAGGAATGATTATAGGAAGTATAGGCTAGTCTGCATTTGTACATCGCAAGCAAAGGGCAGCTATGACTGGAATATCAGGATGTGTGTACGTCACCTTCATCATTCTCTGTTCTTGCAGCCAGCACAAGCTCCCTAGTTTCTGGAGAAAGGAATGCGGCAGGAGGGCCCCGTTCTCCCAAGGAACAAAGGCCTGTGGACTCTCCCATACAGCACTGTTGTAGTGTCTCAGGAGGATAGCCACAGGACTGCCTTATATAATTGACAGAATGCTTGGCCTGAGGCATCGATTAAGCCATTTCAGAAAATGAGTCTGAAAAAGAATAATTGATTATTCTCTGCTTTAATCAGTTTGTTCCATGATTGCAGGCCTGAGTTCCTAGCAGGAGACCAGTGATGGGGATGGTGAGCATGGGGGCACTTCCTAATGACTTTCCCTGCCAGGAAACCCCTCACCACCTGCACAGCTTCTGTACAGCTATAGCCAGTAGACATTTAGAACTGCCCCCAGCCCTGCAGCCAGGATTCAGGCCCAGACTGCTGAAGAGAATTAGTCATCAGCTCAGCCCTGGGGCCTGAGTCTGTGTTTCAGAGGAGAACAGCTTGGATTCCAAATGAGACTGGGTGCATGGCCACTGTTCCAGTACACCCCTTGTGTCCAGTGTATCCCAGACAGTCTTCCCTGTCCAGGGTCCTCGATAGTTGTGGTGCCATATAGGGAGCCGAAGGCTGCCCTTGGGAGCATATACATGCACACAAAATTCAGCACTACTCACCACATACACACACACACTACAGTGCACATTAATCGCCCATACCCACCAAACATACATACATGCAACATATTCATCAGTGCCACTCTTTCACCTTGTACACCCATCCCCACCACAGATACACACCCATTCCATACAACACACGCCTCCAAGCACATGCCTACCACTCATCGCAGAGACAGTGTCACCACACAACACATACACACGTGAGGGAGCACACACACTAATCACATAATATACATTGAACATGACCCTCCACAGCCAATCCATGAGGCATTCCTGCTGGTTCCCCTTCAAAAATCCTTGGTATCTCTTTTTGGAGATACCAAGCACAACCTGCTGCCTTCCTTCTCTCTGTTCCATTCTTCAGAGGCCCAAGTAAAATTAAAATGTTAAATCATCTCCATAGAATTGGCTTATCAGTTAAAAAAAAAAAAAGCCCTGGAATTTGATTGGGGTTGATTGACTGTCTAAGGACCTAAGGTAGGACAGCCATTCAGTGGGAGGGCTGACCCAGAAGGCCCACAGTGCCTGACTTCCAGCTGCAGTCATCAGGACTGTGTGGCACTCACATCAGGAGAGACGAGCAGTGCATCATGGAACAGGAGAGTCTAGATGGAGCCCCAAACCGATCATCAATTGAGGTCATTTAAAAAAAAAGTAAACAAGGGAAAGGAAAAAGTCTTTTCAACCAAAGGTGCTGGGACAGCTATAAGATAATATAGGAAGGAAGAGAGGGAGGACAGAAGGAGGAAAGCCTTGACCCTCTGCCTTAGATCATACATACATATTACTTCAAGGTAGGTTATAGACATCAATATAAAAGCAAAAACTATAAAGCTTCTAAAAGGAAGCATGGATGAAAAAAATCTTCATGACCCTGAGTTGGCAAACATGTTTTAAAGAGATCAAAAAAAAAAAAAAAGGACTGTGAAAGGGAAAACAAATGATGAATTGAGCTTCATCAAAAATTAAAAAATGTTCATTCATAAGACACTATTAAGATAAGAACCACAGAGATATTTACATCTGATAAAGTACTTGAATATGTATATAAATAACAACTGAAAATTAATTATAATTTATAAATATATAAAACAACACAATGTAGTTTATAAATCTATAATTTACAAATATATAAAAGTATGTAAGTAATAACTGAAAATTAATTATAAAAATATAAATAATCCAGTGAAAAAGTGAGTAAAAGACTTTTTAAGTAGAAGATATGTGAGGGGTGCTTGGGTGTCTCAGTCAGTTAAACATCCAACTCTTGGTTTTGGCTCAGGTCATGATTTCATGGTTTATGATATGGAGCCCTAAATTGGGCTCTGTACTGACAAACAGAGCCTGCCGGGGGATTCTCTCTCTCCCTCTCTCTCTCTGCCCCTTCCCATAACACTCACATTCATATTCTCTCTCTCTCTCTCTCTCTCTCCCTCTCTCTCTCTCTCTCTCCCACCCCTTCTCTCAAAATCTCTCAAAACATTAAAAAAAAAAGAAGATACATGAAATGACAAGTAAGCACAGGAAAATATTTTCAAATCAGTCATCAGACAAATAGAAATTAAAACTGATGTCACCACACACTCATCAAAATGGTAAAAATTAAGAAGACTGGGGGCTCCTGGTGGCTCAGTCAGTTGGGTGGCCGACTTTGGCTCAAGTCATGATCTCACAGTCTGTGGGTTCAAGCCCTGCATCAGGATCTGTACTAACAGCTCAGAGCCTGGAGCCTGCTTCAGGTTCTGTGTCTCCCTCTCTCTGCCCCTCCCCCACTCGCTCTCTGTCTCTGTCTCTCAAAATAAAATAAAGATATAAAAAAATTTTTTAAAAAAGAAGACTGACAATATGTCATAACCCGGAGGCCGGGTCTGGAGCGCTCGTCCCCGGCGTTCGGAGGTACCTGTCTCGTCCACCCTGACCGGCAGGGCGGAGAGTCCTCATGAGTTCTCCCTGAGGGAGGGAGAGAAAGGCCCCGGAAGGGGGACGCACAGAGAGTAAAGACACAACTCACAGTTTCCGATCAGGCAAGAAAGAGAGCTTTATTCAGAAAACTGTCTCTTATAAAGGTTTCAAGGCGGGAAAACAAGGCAGCTGACCTAGGTCGGTTGCTAGGAAACAGGGTTAAGGGATTAAGGCTGGAGTAAAAGGGGAACCAGACTAAAGTGTTTTAGCACAGCGCCTGAGGGGCTGATACCACCCTGCGTGCAGGTGGTGGATCTTTGGTCTTTTGGCTTCTCTGACAGGGAGGGGCGCTCCCCTGCCTATTTTTGCACCTCCCCTCAGGGAGTGACAAATCCGGCTAGCAAATGGCCAAGCAGCTGAGATCTTTGCTGCTCCCCACAACAATACCAACTGGTAGAAGAATAAATGCTGGTCAGAAAGCAAAATAATAAGACCACTTTGAAAAAGGTTGGTGGTTTCTTATAAAATTAAGAATATACTTTCCCCTTAATGCAGCAATTCTGCTCTTGGGTACTTAATGAAAAAACAGCTTGTACTTAAATGTTCATGGCAGCTTCATTCATAATCAAATAAATCTAGAAAGCACCCGCAAACCTCTCAAAAAGTTAATGGATAAACTGTCGTGTATCCATACAATGGAATACTACTCAGCAATGAAAAGAAATAAACTATTCATACATGCTACAACATGGATGAATCTCAGAGATCTTAATCTGAGCATAAAGGCTAGACATAGAAAAATAAGTATTGCCTGACTCCATTTAGATGGAGCTCAAAGATGGGGGCTGTGTGGTAGGCAGGATTCTAAAGATGCCTTCCAGGATTCCCATTTCCTGATATGTAGATACTGATCTAGGTACTACTGCAAAGGGACTTTACAGATAAAATTCAGGTTGCCAATTAGCCAACTTTAAAATAGAGAGATTTTCCTGGATTATCTGGGATGGGGGGGTGGTGCACAGCAATCTTCCACCCTTGAAAGCAGAAGAGGAAGGCAGAAGACTCAGAGATACCGAAGGAATGATCAGACTCAACCACCATTGCTGGCTTGACGATGGAAGAAGGGGCCATGGGCCAAGGAATAAGGTGGTCTCTTGGGGCAATGATGACCCTCAGCTGTCAATGCCCTAAGAACCAAAGACTGCATGCTACTGCATGGACCTGAATCCTGCCACAACCAGAATGAGCCTGGAAGTAGAGGCTCCAGAAAGAAATGCAGTCCTATCAGCACCTTGACTGCAGCCTTGTGAGACTCAGAGCACAGACACCAGCCAAGCCCAATGAGCTTCTGGCCACTACCTGCATGACCATTCATTACGTGAGAGCAGGGGACTACTGCAGAGGGATTGGCTGAAAGGGGACACAACACCCCTCTGGGTGTTGCAGACGTGATCCAGGTCCAGACTACAGCGGTGGTTACACGCATGTGTGCACCAGACCAGAGTCCTCAAACTGAGCACAGATCTGGGCATTCACTCTACTGTGTATAAGTGATACCACAAAATGTCTTTTTAATTAAATAAAAGAATGTCAGAGCATTCTTTCTGAAACTTGCAAATCTGCCAATGGTCTAGTCTCTCCACAAATAAAATCCTACATCTTTACTGGGCTCCACCTTGCACACTCCATGCACAGGCCACCTTGCTCATTTGTGGACACTGTAGCCATGCAGGCCCACCACAGGGGTTGACCTTGCTGTTCTCCTGACAGAATGCTGTCTTCCAAATAGCTACAGGACTCCTTGCTTATTTGTTTGGGCCTCTCACCTTAGTAGGGAGTGATTTGATGCTAGAGTACTACTAAAGCAGCACACAGTAAGCACCCCCCTGAATCCCTGCTGAGTGCATGAACAGGCCTCGTGGGCAAGTCTAGCACCCTGGCCTGTGGGCCTTACACAGCACGGCCCAGCTCTGCACCTGCAGCCAGCTCTGTCCTGCTTCTTCTGGGCACGCTGCCCTCTCCACCAGGGGGCAGGCACTGCTGTCCTGAATCCCAACTTCATGTGATTATAATTTGACTATTTTGTAGACATAGGGCTCCGGCAGGATTTACAGAATCTGAACAAGCAGAAAATATCCTGGGAGGCCAAGCAGCCTTTCTCTCTTGGTTGTGCAGACTGAAAAACGGCTCATGGCTGCCATCTGTGCTGGAGGCTTGGAGGAGCCAGTCCTCCTCCAGAGCCCCCTAGCTCCCCAGAGAAGAACCTGGCTGCAGGGTGAAGCCTGGACCCCTAGCTGCCATTATGTCCATTGTTAGCATGTATAATATGCTGTGGGAGGGGTAGCAGCAGGCTTCCTTGTGGGATTCAATGGAAGAAGTAGCAGACTTTCTTTAGAAGCCACAAATAATCAAGACTCTTCCTGGAGTCTGCCAGACTCTACCAGGTTGGCAAACATCCAAGAGATATACAGTGATTTATTCCTCAGAGACTTCAGCATTCATTCTGATTTGTTTTAAAAAGCTGCCTCGAGAATGTTTAGCTGAAACCATTAAAGTGCATTTCTTTCTTAAATACCATGCAGCTCGAAGGCACAGAATGCAGTCAGGCTGCACGTTCAGGGTAGACACTCACCCACATTAGAGGGCAGCTATCAATCTAGCAAACCACCCTGTAATTATCAGAACTCAATCTTTCATTGTGGCGGTTGACTTAACTATCTTTGACTTTATGAAAGTCAGTCTTCAGATTGTTTTTAAAACACAATTTTAAGATTAAAGGCTGGGAGACCTGAGTTGAGTCGATGAAGATGCCACTGCTGCTGATTACACAAAGTAGCTCGGGGCTGGCTGCAGACAAGAGGGTTTGGGTCAGCGAGAAAGACCAAACCACAAGTTAGCTACGCTTTCTGCACATGAGGTTTTATCTAGGCAGATCTCCACCCCCATGGAAGCAGTAGTAGGGATGCTTAGATACCAGGGACCATGGCAGGGTATGTGACTGGGCACAGACAGCCACTGAATTCATTTATTTGTCTTCTAAATCAAGTGATATTTTTACAAAATACGTCTAAGACTTTGAAATCAAAATATGTATTTTTAAAACTCCATATAAGAGAGTATCACTTTGGTTCTCTCTGCTCACATTCTGTCGGGCAGTCCTACTGACCTCTTGTTTTATAAATGAGCCACGGATCTGTGTATTGCCTCCTAGGTTGGTTGTTTCTTCACTGCAGACTGATTGCTTTTAGCTCCAAACCTGACAGCCCAAATTCACATTTTCACACATCCATTTGTTTTTAACATAGCCCATGTAAGCAGATTTCTATACATTTAGCCTTCCTGCTTTGCATTCCCTGCAAATCTTCCCCCCAGCATCTGCCAGTCATTGATAGGACAAAGCCTGTGGCTGCTGCTGCCCTTAGGAACTCTCTGACCCAGACTCCCCATGGTGCTGCGGAGTGACTTCACTGGGACACAGAGCCACTCCTCCAACCCCTCTCTCCTGGGAGGAGTTCCCTGCCCTTGTCTCCCTCTGAGTAGAGACATACAAGTGGTCCCTGATGCATAGCTTCCGCCTGTGAGAAGCTTCCCCAGTGTAAGCATCACACCATAAAGCTTATGTGTGCCACTTCATGGTCATTTCAGCTCCCATATCCCTGAAACCCAGCATGTCTGTACAGTTCTCTGGGCAGAGAATGGTTTTGCGAACACCCAGCCTTTGTATATGCTGTTCCCCTGCACTGCCCTTTCTGTTTCTCTTTGGAAAACTCCATGCCTCATTCACAAATAATGGGGGTCCTTCTGCAGACTACCCGCAGCTCTCCATCCACAGCAGCCATATGCATGCCCATCTCACTTCTTGTTCTGTCAGCCTCTTAAGAAGCACACATGAGTCCTCATTCATATTTATATCATCAGCTCCCATGGGTACCTGCATAAACCCGGAGCCTACAGAGTAGATCCATGGCCTTCCTTAGAAGTACAGTGTGGGAGCCATTCCTGTCCTGTAGCTTTTGGCTATTCAGTTTAGATATTCCTTCAGCTACTGTGAAAAGGGTTTATCACATTTTGTGATATCACTCTTTACATTAATTGATTAACTGCATCCCGAGTATAGAAAGCCCAAGCATTTAGAAATGCTTAAAAGTTACGCAGCAGGCTGCTGTGCCCATTTTTCATGGGGTTCTTATGCATATGGCAGAGGTACAGAAATGTCTCTAGGGTATATTCCTAGAAATGGGATTGCTGGAGTCCAGGATACATGGCATTTTACGTGGAATTATCAAGAAGAACCTCTCTGATGAAGTGGTGTCCAAGGAGAGACCACAGTGAAGTAAAGGAGAAAGCAGTGCAGATATTTTGGGCACTAGTATTCTGAGCAGAAGGAAGAGGTGTGCTTGGATCCTGTGGTGAGAGGTTCTGTCCAGGAGACCAAAGTGACTATATTCCAAAGAGGAAGAGGAAGTGACATCATGGGGTCATCACAGGGTTTCCAGGACCCAGAGAGGATTGATGAAGAGAACTCTGGAGTCATTTGGAAAGGGATTGGAAGTCTCTGGGTTTGAAAAGGAGAGGAATATGACAAGATTTCCATATTCAAATGGCCACTCTGGTTGCCTGTGAACAGGCTGCAGGGCACACAAATATGGAAGGAGCCAGAAGACTCTTGCAACAATCTAGCAAGTGGTGGCTTACCTGGAGTCAGTATGGTAGAAAATTTGAGACAGGTCTAGATCAAGAGTTTTTATATTTTAAAGTAAGGCTGAAGGGATTGGTCAATGTGTAGAATGAGAGCAAGAACAGAGTCAAGGATGACAGCAAGGATTTTCATATGACAGTGGAGCCCTTTGAAGCCAGAGTATGGAGGAAACTCAAGTCTTTGGCCCCAGCCATGTTAGACTTGGGGTGTCCTTGGACATCTGTATTAGTTTGCTCAAGCGGAGCCATAACAAAGTGTCAGAATTGGGTAGTGGGGGAAGAGAGATCTTTCTTGTGTCTCTTCCTCTTTTTATAAAGACCCCAGCCATATCAAATTGGAGTCCGAATTTTTAGGATCTCATTTTACCTTTAATTTTCTCCCTATCTCCAAATACAGTCACATTGGGGATAGGGCGTCAACATACAGATTTTTGTAGGACACAGTTCAATGCACAAAAATTTCTAAGTTGAGGTGTTGAGTCAGGAGTTGGATATGCAAGTCAAGAGCTGACCCAAGGACAAAGTTACAGGAGAGATCAGTGCACAGGTGGCACTTACCAGGAGGAGCCTGATGGGTCCCCCAGGTGGCAAGCACAGGTGGAGAAGAAAAGTGGTCCCACTTACTTTCATCAAGTGGAGACCACGTATATGCAAAGAACCAGCAAAGGAGACCCAGAAGGGGCCATGAGTGCAAAAGAAGCAGACCAAAGGAATGTGTTACCCCTGATACCAAATGAAAAATGTGTGGAAGAAGGAGTGATCACCTCTGAGTATCTGCAGGAGGCCATTGGTGCAGGTTACAGGGGTCTGTCCATGGGGTAAATGAAAGTACATGAAGAGAAAAGGGGGCTCAGGAAATGATAGGAGATGACACGGTTGCATCAGTCAGTGCAGATGAGGTGTCTGTACCATCACTAAACCCCCCACTCCTTTGCCTCAGTGGCCAGTGTTAAAGATTAGATTTCTTGTGTCCTAAGGCCTACTTTGATTTCCACAGTGTATGTGTTACTGGCACTTATATCTTTTTTAAAATTTATTTAGCACAATGCATTTGAGATTCATTCACATTTCTGAGTGAATCAGTGGTCTGTTTGTTCTTATTGCTGAATAATATCCTACTGTTTGGAGATACCACAGTGTTTTCATACCCATTTTCCAGTTGGAAAACATTTGAACTGTTTTCCTGTTGTTGGTATTTATGAATAAAACCACTGTAAACATATACATACAGGTTTTTTTAAGTTTTTATTTATTTATCTTGAGAGAGGGAGAGAGCATGCAGAGGGGCAGAGAGAGAGGGAAAGAGAAAGAGAATTCCAAACAGGCTTAGACTGTCAGTGCAGGGACTGACGCAAGGCTCAGACTTGTGAACTGTAAGATCATGACCTGAGCCAAAATCAAGAGTCAGATGCTTAACCAACTGAGACACCCAGGTGCCCCTACAGATTTCTATGTGAACTTAAGTCTTCATTTCTCTTTAATAGATACCTAGGAAAGAGATAGCTGAATTATGGGATAAGTGTATGTTCAACTTTGTAAAGAAATAACAAACGGGTTCCAAAAGTGGTTGTGTCGTACTGCAGTGTATGAAATTTCCAGTTGATCCACATCCTCACTAGATTTTCTTTAAGCTATTTTAATAGACAATAAAGAGTGTTGCTTTCAGATTTTTTGTTTCGGTGGCCTTCTCCAAAATCCATAACATGTGTGTTACTGGTGTTTTTACCTTATTTCCAGTTGGGCCTCTGAATAACAATGGAAGCCACTGTTCGACATTGTTTTTTTTTTTTTTTTTGAGCTTTAAAATGAGTTTATTAAAGAGTGTTTTTAGGAAGGCAACAGTGTTTGTTATTAAAAAAAAACTTGTTTCTTCATGCTGAAAAGGTAAGAGGCTATAGTAAGCTTCTTTCTATTGGAATTCTGATAGTACAGCACAGTGTAGTCATTTCTGCGATGCTAGAATAAATAAGAAAAGTCTCTTCTATGCTTCTCAAAAAAGCGATGAATAATATCAGCAGATGGCATAAAAAGCCATTTTTTCCCATTCATTCTGTAGTATTGGAGCCAGTATTTTTACCATCACAGGCTACAATTTTCACTTTGTCCACTTTAATAAGTTCTGTCACCTCTCTGAATTCAACATCATTCAATACAAAAGTCCACACATTATCGCAGAATATGTACGTATTTAGAGAGCCCCTGAAATTGACTCTGTTCCTGACCCTCTGTGCCAAAGCTGAATTTATAGCTTTATCAAACTGAAGAAGAACTTGGAGAGCAAGTTGGGGGGTGATCTGTTGAGACTGTATGAGCTCATCAAGGCTCTCCTGGAGACTGTTTCCCAAAGGGGTATTTCTGTATAACTGATATGCCATGGCTTAGGAGGAAGAAACTTTTCTTATTCAAGCTTGCATTGATGTCCTGTGGGGAAGGCGCTTCCCCTCGACATTGTTTTTAGCTTTTAGAATCTTAAGATTTAGAGACATCCCTGTTGAGATGAATTTCAACCATCGCTCCTTAAGGTTGCCCAAACTGTGACTCAAAGAGGATGCATAAATTGCTCACAGAGGACCTGTGGTCAGAACCTTGTGCCTGACACTTGCTATTCTTCCCACCCTCACCCCCCAAACCCTCACCCACATCTGGTCACATGAATTAATGTGCTAGACATCAGAACTGAATGCCTGCTTTACTAATAACCCTGGGAGATGTTTGTGTAGAAAACCCTGTTCTCAGTCCGAGGATTTGACATCATAGCCATGTTTAAATTTGTTAAGTATTTGAGCTATTCACACTGTATGTATAGAATATAGACTTCCATCCAAGTTAAATTCATTTTATCCCAATCATCTGTGTGTCTATTTTGTGCTGGTACCTCACTGTTTTGAGTGGTGGTATTTCTTGAAATCTGGGATTGTGATATCTCCAGCTTTGTTCTTTTCAAGATTAAGATTGCATTGGCTATTCTGGGTCTTTGGTGGTTCCATATAAGTTTTGGTATTATTTGTTCTAGTTCTGTAAAAAGTGTTGGTATTTTAGCAGGGATCACATTAAATCTGTGTATTCCTTTCGGTAGCGTGGACATTTTAACAATATTTGTTCTCCCAATCCATGAGAATGGAATATCTTTCCATTTGTTTGTGTCATCTTTAATCACTTTCATCAATGTTTTATAGTTTTCCGAGTGCAGGTCTCTTGCCTTCTTGGTTAAATTTATTCCTATTTAATTATTTGTGGTGCAATTGTAAACAGGATTGCTTTCTTAATTTCTCTTTCTGCTACTTTATTAGTAGTGTATAGAAATACAACAGAGTTTCTATTAATTTTGTATCCTGTGACTTCACTGAATTCATTTATCAGTTCTAGTAGTTTTGTGCGGAGTCTTTAGGGTTTTCTATATATAGTGTCGTGTCATCTACAAATAGCAGCAGCTTTACATGTTCCTTACCAATTTGGATATCTTTTTTTTTTTTCTTGTCTGATCACTGTGGCTAGAACTCCTAGTACTATGTTGAATAAAAGAGAGTAAAAGAGAGAGTAAAAGCTCTCACACATATATAATATGTGTTTATATATATTATATGTTACTCAGCCATAAAAAGAATGAGATCCTGCTATTTGCAACAACATGGATGGACATAGAGGGTGTAATACTAAGTGATTTATCTAATTTTTTAAAATAGTTTATTGTCAAATTGGTTTCCATACAACACCCAGGGCTCTTCCCCACAAGTGCCCTCCTCCATCACAACCACCTCTTTTCTCCCCTACCCCTTCTCCTTCAACCCTCAGTTCATTTTCAGTATTCAGTAGTCTCTCAGGTTTTGCGTCCCTTTCTCTCCCCAACTCTCTTTTCCTCTTCCCCGCCCCCAGGTCCTCCATTAGGTTTCTCCTGTTCTCCTATTAGACCTATGAGTGCAAACATATGGTATCTGTCCTTCTCTGCCTGACTTACTTCACTTAGCATGACACCCTCGAGGTCCATCCACTTTGCTACAAATGGCCAGATTTCATTCTTTCTCATTGCCATGTAGTACTCTATTGTGTATATATACCACATCTTCCTGATCCATTCATCAGGTGATGGACATTTAGGCTCTTTCCATGTTTTGGCTATTGTTGACAGTACTGCTATGAACATTGGGGTACATGTGTCCCTATGCATCAGCACTTCTGTATTCCTTGGGTAAATCCCTAGCAGTACTACTGCTCAGTCATAAGGGAGTTCTACTGATAGTTTTTTGAGGAACGGCCACACTGTTTTCCAGAGCAGCTGCACCAGTTTAAATTGACAACAACAGTGTAGGAGGGTGCCCATCTCTCCACACCCTCGCCAGCATCTATAGTCTCTTGATTTGTTCATTTTAGCCACTCTGACTGGTGTGAGGTGGTATCTCAGTGTGGTTTTGATTTGTGATTCCCTGGTGATGAGTGATGAGCATCATTTCATGTGCCTGTAGGCCATCTGGATGTCCTCTTTGGAGACGTGTCTGTATGTCTTCTGCCCATTTCTTCACTGGCTTATTTGTTTTTTGGGTGTGGAGTTTGGTGAGTTCCTTGTAGATTTTGGATATGAGCCCTTTATCTGATATGTCATTTGCAACTATCTTTTCCCATTCTGTCGGTTGCCTATTAGTTTTCTTGATTGTTTCCTTTGCAGTGCAGAAGCTTTTTATCTTGATGAGGTTCCAATAGTTCATTTTTGCTTTCCTTTCCCTTGCCTTTGGGGATGTGTTGAGTAGGAAATTGCTGCGGTTGAGGTCAAGGAGGTTGTTTCCTACTTTCTCCTCAAGGGTTTTTGTGGTTTCCTGTCTCACATTCAGGTCCTTGAGCCATTTTGAGTTTATTTTTGAGTATGGTGTAAGAAAGTGGTCTAGTTTCATTCTTCTGCATGTTGCTGTCCAGTTCTCCCAGCGCCACCTGCTAAAGAGGCAGTCTTTTTCCTTCATTGTGAAAATGTCATTACTACCCAAAGCAATCTACACATTCAATGCAATCCCAATCAAAATTGCACCAACATTCTTCTCAAAGCTAGAACAAACTATTCTCAAATTCGTATGGAACCACAAAAGACCCCAAATAGCCAAAGTAGTATTGAAGAAGAAATCCAAAACAAGAGGCATCACAACCCCAGACTTTAGCCCCCTCTACAAAGCTGTCATCATCAAGACAGTATGGTATTGGCACAAAAACAGACACATAGACCAATGGATTAGAATAGAGAACCCAGAACTGGGCCCACAAATGCATGGCCAATTAATTTTTGACAAAGCAGGAAAGAGTATCTGCTGGAAAATAAGTGATTTGTCTTAAAGAGAAGATAAATACCATATGATTTCACTCATATGTGGAACCTAAGAAAAGAAACAAAGGAAAAAAAGGCAAACAAAAAAAGACTCTTAAATACAGAGACCAAACTGGTAATTGCCAGAGGGAAGGCGGGAGTAGTGAAATAGGTAAAGGGGGTTGAGAATACATTACTGTGAAGAACACTGAGAAATGTATAGAATCTTTGAATCATTACATTTACATTTTTTTAACATTTATTTATTTTTGAGAGACAGAGAGAGACATAGCTTAAGCAGGGGAGGGACAGAGTGAGAGGGACACACAGAATCAGAAGCAGGCTTCAGGCTCTGAGCTGTCCATACAGAATCCGATGCAGGACTCGAACCCACAGACTGTGAGATCATGACCTGAGCCACAGTTGGACACTCAACCGACTGAGCCACCCAGGCGCCCAAAATCATTATATTTTATACTTGAAACTAATATAATCCTTCATGTTAACTATACTTCAATTTTTAAAAAGTTAATTCATTAAAAAAATGAACTGTCAGAGCTGAAGCTGATGGCTCCTGCTGATTAGTCTCCACTCTGCATAATCTCTTTGGTCTCTCTCCACCCTACACTTCTGTGGTCCTTCTACCTTGGAGTAAAGAAGCTAGACAAATGTAATATTGTTAGATGACAATTGCATAATAGCAACTGACTATGAGCTCTCCTCCCCAGAGAGGGTATATCCTTGTCCTTCAGAATTCCTGCAGAATGTCTATCCTAACCCCACCCACCTTTCTCTATTTTAATGTGCTCATCCACATACATACAGGTAGGGAATTTTGCCTAATGGGATCATCACATACATGTCACTTGTTTCTAGAAAGCTGTCCTCTTTGCTTGTCTTGTCCTGTGTCCTCCTTCTCCTTTCTGTTCATATCACCACCAACTACTAGAAACCCATATTAGCAACCCAATATATATCCTTCCATAGTTTTCTCCAAGCTCAAATAATTACCTGCAGATACATATGTAATATATATAACACATAGACACACATACATATGTATACACATGCATGAAAAGAGCCGGAGCTCTATCAGGAACACCCAAGAGACTTCAGATTTGCAAGTGAGATGGATTTTACTGCAAGCACTTAAGGCTTGCATCACCATTGGAAGGAGGTTGCAGGAGTGAAAAGGATGCCACAGAGAGAAGCAGGTGAATAAGGAGTCACTCTTAAAATCAGGATTCACTCTTAAAACCTGGCTGCTGTTGCTGCTACCTACTGCACCATGCACAAAGCAGCTCCTTTGCAGGCACTCTCCTAGACACAGCTGTGACTCACAGCGTACTGGGCACAGGGTTCCTTGGAGCTGCCCTGCAAGCTATATCTTCTCGCACCTGGGCTTACAGCATGATAGCTTCTCCTTCTGGCAGTCTTGCAAACCTTCTTCATGATTGCTTCTTCCCTGGAACCTGGAACCTATGAGGAAAGCAATTCTGAGAAGTATACTGCATGCTTCTGCCCCCATTTTGCAGAGTAAAATGAAAAAGGGGAGTGTAGAGAAGGCAGTGATTGAGTTGGCAGTGGACTTTCTGGCACTGTCCATCCCTTTTCTCAAATCCTTATCCATTGACCCATACTTAAATAAGCAACCACAATATCAGCACACCCTACCAGTTCCCCCATACACCTAAAGATGGGCTCACTTCACTTCTCACATCTACAAGAGGTACAAAGTCCTACAAATCATCAAACCCATCTTTAGTTTTTTGCATTCCCCACCTGGTTGAGATCATGACCCATCTTTGATAAACTATAACTTGAAGACTGAATTAAGAGCTTAGTCATACCTAGCCTACCTATGTTATATGACAAGGAAGGGAGAAGGGTGGAGTTCATTCATATATACCTATAGGTAAATAACACAGCAAGAGAGAAAATATGCAAACCATACCTTGAATCCTGCCCTTTGCAGACTCTGGTTGGGGATTTTCTAAAGCCATCTTCCATGGCACCTCCCTGTTCCCCTTGCCATCATCATATCCAAGACATTCATATCCAGACTTTGCACTTTTAACACAGCATTTGCTTCTGCCATTGATACGTTGGTCAATTCTCAGTTTAACATATGTATGGGACTTTCTCCCAGGCTCTCTTCCTAGTTATGAATCTGAAAACTTTTAAGACTCCTGGTTTTTAAGATGAATTGGGCAGCTCCCTGAAATACATCTGCTCAGAAGAGGTCACTGTCAGATCTCCAGATGATGGGAGCACTAGTCTAGGTCAGGGGAGGAGGAGCTGCTTCTGTTGATCCAGGAATCTCAGGGAAACTGGAGAGCCAAGGACCCCAGGTTCATCAGAACCCTCTTAGTGTTCTTAGGATCCCATACGGCTTTCAAAGCTATATGCTAACTGTCCTAATGTTCACCTAATATTTTTCCTGCATGCTCCCAAGTGCAGTCAAGAGGGTTTATCTATTGGGCTTCTTGTATCCTTTCTTTTCATCACAGTGTCTGTGCATAACAGCTGTTGGTTTTCCCGTAGCGTCAAAGAACTAGTGTCTCATCTGTGATTCTGCTTGCCAGGAACCATTTCCACTACCAAAGTCTGTATCTGTCAGCATTTGGTGAAGGAGACACAAGTCATTCCTGATATTCCAAGTAGGAAAGGGAACTAGAGAAGCTGTGTTCACAGTGGGAGGAGGTTCACTCCTTGCAGCCTCAGGAGTCACAGGGCACCCCACCCACCCACCCACCCCAGCAGCTGGATTGCCAAGCAGGTGCCTCTCAGGAATTTGCCCCAAAGCTACAGCTGATCTCCATCTGCTCTCTGCCCAGGCATCTGCTTGCAATGCTCCATGGATAACCAACCTGTGCTCAGCCTTCCAATCAATCTTGCACAAATGCTTCTCATTGGGGGCTGTTGCTAGAACTCTGCTGGGAGTCCTTCCAGGAGCATTCACTCACACTCCTCTCCTGGGACACAGCAAGGGTGTGCAAAGGCAGCAGGGGTGCAGAATTGACCTTGGATGCTAAGGCATGATAACACTGCACATGGACCAGGCAGATGTGTTTCACTCTGTGCCACCAAGGTGATTGTGCTGAACACACAGTCATCATACAGCTTTTCCCACTAACACTACTTCACTGGATTCCTCTCAAATCAGTTATATATGCAAATTCATTCTTTGTAATGGCTGAGTAGTCTTCCGGATGTGGATTACTATAACTGAGCCATCCATTTCCTGAGCAGTCCCCAAGATCCTGGACACTTGCCTTTGCCTCTCCCTCTCCCTCTGATCTAGCACTGAGGAGAACCCCCGCCCCCTCCAATTCTCCGTCCTCACTGTCACTGGACAAGGCCATCTCGTTTCACATCCATATTGCTACAAGCCCCACCTAATGTGCTTTCTGCTTCAAGCTTCACCAATTCTAATGCCATCTCTGCATTTAGCCGAGTAATTTTCTAATGTAAATACTTTATTTTTCTAAAATAAAAATTGGATCAAGCCTTACTTATTGGGAAGTACTTCAGTGACTCATGTTTGCCCTTGGGATAAAGTCCAAATCCCAGCACATACTTCACAAGACCCTTAAAGTGCACTCTGTCCCAACACCTCCATCTCCCTTCCTGTATTCTTCAGGTTCCCCAGGCAGCCTCTCCTGTCTCGTCTCTGTGCTGCATTCACACTTAACTACCTCTGTGTGCCAGGTCGCTTCACCTCCAGGTTTATCCATGTGCTGTCTTCTTCCCAGCATGCCACCCCTCCTCCCTCTGCCCCTGATTCTTTGCCAAGATGGCTTTCACACTTCTTTTAGGTCTCAGCCTAAATGAGACATCCTCTGAACATACTCCAAGCCCCAAATTACATCCTATCCTGGGTACCCTGTCAGAATTAGGTCTCAGTGTAGGCTTCCATCCTGTGTTTTTCTCCATATTAGTTAGGGGTTTGCTGGCAGTAATCTGTCCAGATTCTTATTCAGGTATTTTTCCCCTCACTCAGCATTCTTAACTATTGGCCTTTTCATGCTTCTTACCTCATGTTTGCAAGATGATTGCCATATCTCCAGGTATCATATCTGCATTCCTGTCAGTGAGAACAGGGAATAACAGCACAGATCAACCCTCTTCTTAAGTCTTTAAATTTCTTTAAATCAGAAGAAAAGGGGTACCTGAGTGGCTCAGTCAGTTAAGCGTCTCACTTCAGCTCAGGTTCTCATGGTTCGTGGGTTCGAGCCCCGCATCAGGCTCTGTGCTGACAGCTAGCTCAGAGCCTGGAGCCTGTCTTTGGATTCTGTGTCTCCCTCTTTCTCTGTCTTTCCCCTGCTCTGCTGTCTCTCTCAAAAGTAAATAAAACAAATTTTTTTTAAAAATCAGAAGAAAATTTTCTTTCAAATACCTCCCAATGGAGTTTGGCCCAAATCTGAGCATTGAGAAAATGACATTGAGGGGCATAGTGAAGGAGGAAGAAGTGCTGTTAAAAGGAAAAGAGTAGAGCCGCCATTGAAAAAAGAGGATGACTAAGAGAGTGTGATGTCTTAGAAGGAAGAAGAAATTGACAGTGACCATGCTGTGCATTAGATCCCTCTCTTTTCCTCCCCCCCCCCCACCAAAGGAGAGTGAATCAAGGAGGAGAGAGAGCTTTACTGACAAGGAACAGGTAGTGACTTTGGATTTATCTACATCAAGCTTATTGGTAATCTTGAAAAGAGATGATTCAGTAGAAAGGGGATCACAAAAACCACTTCACTGTGCATCAAAGAGTGAATGTGCATAAATATATTTTCTCGTTTTTTCAATATTTGTTTAAATATACTGCACTACCAGCCTCTGTATAGCTGGCAATATAATATAAAATAATACTAAGATCTTTTTTTAAGATATCAAAATATTAGGGATGCCTGGGTGGCTCAGTCACTTAAGGATGCAACTTTGGCTCAGGCCATGATCTCATGGTTCATGGGTTCGAGCCCTGCATTGCACTCTCTGCTGTCAGCACAGAACCTACTTCAGATCTTCTGTCTCTCTCTCTGCCCCTCCCCCACTGGTTCTCTCTCAAGATAAATAATTAACTAAAAAAACAGATACCCAAATATCAGCCATATAATTTTGTTACCTTATTATCATATTTGTTATATTGCGCACACATCTGGTGAACTACGACCTATCGGAAGATTAGTTGAGGCAGCCTTTGGGCTCATTTCCTTCTCCACACTTCTATAAAAATAAGCTAATTAAAACAGCCTTATAAATATCAGCTAGCTAAGACGTTCCGTCATTTCAACTGGCTCTATTTCCGTCTGTATTTAATAGCAGGAAATTCAGAATTGTTGCCTGCAAATGTGAAGGAGATGAAGTCTTCCATTTCTGTAGTTAATGGCATACCACATATTAAGGAAGAATCCTCACCCTGGTACACTTTAAATGCTGGTCATTATTGTTTAATCCTTTAAAAAAACTTTACATTTAGTTTTGTTTACTATGTTAGAAAAGTGATTTATCTAAAGAGTTCAACACTCAAAAGAGCAAGATACCGACAGTATTGTACCTGCTCTGTGGCCTGGACCCCACTCCCCCTGACCCCTGGATCACTGCTTGTGTTAGTTTCTTATTTACCCCTCTAGCACTGCATATGCAGATACAAGCACATACTTATTTGTAGGTATTAACATAATTTTTCTATCCTTACTCAAAAGGTAGGATTATGAATATTTAACACTTTGCTTACTTCACTCCCAGATATGTGCTCGCGATCTTTGCATGGGGTTTCATCATTCTCTATACAATAGCATATCATTATGTTAAGTGGAGTGTACCATAGTTTATTTAAATGTTCTTCCACAGATGGACATTTCACTTGTTTCCATTATTTTACTGTTATAAATGATGCTGCAGTGACTACATTGTACATACATCATCTTATGTGTATAGGTATTACTAGAGGACAAAAGCCCAGAAGTGGGAGGAGTGGGTCACAGGGTAAATGCAATGTGATTTTGACAAACACTGGGAGACTGGCTTACTTGGGTTTTGTCATGCTGTTCCTTTAGCAGCAAGTGGATGAGCAAGCCTGTTTACCAACAAACTTGGTAACCAGGTGGGTTGCCAACTTTGTATTCGCTACTTTGATATGTGTAAAATGCTTTCTCAGTATATCTGTAATTTGCATTTCTTTTGTGAGTGAAATTAGTCATCTTCTCATATATTTCAGAGCCATTTATTTTTCCGTGAACTCTTTGTTCATGTCCTTTGTTTGTATCTTTGGGTTGTTATTCTATTTTTTTCCCCTTTATTGGTTTCTGGGCAAAACACACATGTGTGCACTCCCTGCACAGGAGAAAACAGGGTGTAGCATTTGCTCTTGTGCCCAGATCCCTTCATCCAGAGACCGAGGCACTCATGCCAGAACGGGAAGCAGGAAGTCAGGCTGCTGAAGGCTCACAGCTGAGTGACCCCTTCAGTGGTTCCCCAGTGGAAGGAAGTCACCTTGACTGAGGCTCTCCCCTACTGGGGGCAACATCCGTCCAGTGCCTTCTTTATGTCTGTGCCCCTTACTACAATGCAAATTCCTCTGAAGGGCATTGCCAGTCAGTTCAGGGAAGGCTCTGTGGCACCTGCAGGGTGGGTCTGCTGCTTCTTCCCCCAGACCCCCTACCAGCATGCTCCTGCCTTGGATTTTCTCAGCATCTGAACTGTGTCAGAGATGATTCCTTCTGTGTGGTATGAAGTACAAATATTTCCCCAGATCAATATCATCTTTTAACATTTTGTATGTATGTAAGTCTCTCTGGGACTTTCCCTTATGTTCCATTGCTTTATTGGATGGTTCATGTAGCATTATTAAGACAGTAGAGCAGGTTTATGTCTGTGAGTGCCCCTCTCACCTCATTGCTCCTTTCTTTCAGAGGGTCCCTGGTTATTCTTGCTTAGTTTTCCAAATGAAGTTTAAAATCAGCCTGTCTGATTCCAAACCCTGCTTGTGTATTTTTTTAATTGGGATCATATTAAATTTATAAATTAGCTTAGGAAGAAATGATGATACTGAGTCTTCCAAACTAAGAACATAGATGTTTTACGTATCTCTTTTAAACTTATTTCTCAATATTTTGTCTTTTAGTTGCAATTATGCAATTGCATAATGGAATATTTCCTTTCATTATGTCCTCTAACTTGTTTTTGTTCATGTATGAAGGCTATTTTCTTTTACTGTATGTTAATGTTACATCCGGTGTTCCAGGACTATGTCCAGCACTCTGCCTCCCCCTTGTGGATGCGTGGGAGAATCGCCCTTCCTGGCCCCGGTGGTTGGATAGGAGGGACCCTGTGCCTAGTTTCAGCCATGGGTTGGGAACAGAAATGAGAGGTCACTACTGGGCCAAGATATTTGATTTTTGACCCTCGGGCATACTGATAGGCAGTTTTTAAGACCAGCTGCTCTGTCCACCTGAATCCTGAAGTGAGAAGGTGTGACAGAGCTTCTCCAACCCAGAGCCAACTTCTGGTATGAGTAACATACAAGATTCTGTTGTTAGGTCCTCAGGAGTTTGGAGGCTGTTTGTTCTCACATTACAATGTAATCTGCTATTTATGGCATTCTCTTGTTAATAGGAAAGGTCCGTGTGTTTATCTTAGTGTTTCATGGCAATTTCTGTTTTGTACAGTTTCTACTTTTTTAGTTAGTATGCATATATTCATACATCTTATGTCTTCTGTTTTAATATGTACCTGAGATTTGTTCTAACTGAGTTTGGTAAGGCATGGAAATCACTGTCACAGAAGGAGTTCTTTAGGGACAGGAGGGATTCCATGCAGGGCCACAGGGGAGTATCAGGGTCAGTCAGGAGGCACAGGGAATGGGGGGGGAGTATGACCAGAGCCTTTATTGTGGTTTGGGCAGGAAGAAACAGGTAAGGCAAGGCAGCAAGATAAACAGTGTTGGGATTGGCTAGTTTTAATTTTAGCAGGCTCCAGGGTGGACAGGTTATCCCAAATTGTCTGGTACCTGGCCCTGAGTGGTAGCACAGGAGAGCATTCACCCTGAGTGTGAGTCAGGGTTTGGATTGGTTGGTTTGCCCATGAAAGGCACATTTCCAGGGAGTCAGTTTGTTACCATGAGGAATCAGATAGGCCTGAGATGGGCAGTCCCTACTGGCTCAGCAAGATGCCAAAATGATAGAAAAGAAACCATAATTAATATACAGCTCCATTGTGAATTATCAGGCACCTGGGTGGCTCAGTCTATTAAGTGACTGATTTCCACTCAGGTCATGATCTCATGATTTGTCAGCTTGAGCCCCGCATGAGGCTCTGTGTTGACAGCTCAGAGTCTGGAACCTGTGTCAGATTCTGTGTCTCCTTCTCTCTCTTCCTGTCGCCCACTCTCTCTCTCTCTCTTTCTCTCAAAAATAAAATAAACATTAAAAAATTTAAAATATATACATATATATATACATGCATCTCCATTGTGAATTGAACACTCTCATGTTCTAAAGTGGTCTTCATCTTAAATAATGCTCTGTGGTCTAAATTTTCCTTTATTTGATATAAGATCATGTCCCTATGTTGCTTTTTGAGGTTTTTGTTTGTTTTACTTTTCTCATATATATAATTTATTGTCAAGTTAGCTAACATACAGTGGATACAGTGTGCTTTTTGTTGTTGTTTTATCTTTGCCTGGTAACCTGATAAATCACTGCCCTCCCTGTTACTTGCAACTTTTCTGAATCACTTTGCCCTAGATAGGTCCCTGATATACAGCAAACAGCTACACTTTGCTTTGTGAGATAACATGAAAATCCTCTTCTTTAAACAGTTGCATTAAGCCTGTTGAAATGTATTGCTTTGATAGACAAGGTGATTCTTAGTTCTGTCGTATCATATTTTCTATTTTTTTTTTAATTTTTAATGCTTTTTATTTATTTTTGAGAGACAGAGAGAGAGTGTACGATCAGGGGAGGGTTAGAGAGAAAGGGAGACACGGAATTGGAAGCAGGCTTCAGGCTCTGAGCTAGCTGTCAGCACAGAGCCCAGCGTGGGGCTCGAACCCACAAACCATGAGATCATGACCTGAGCCGAAACCGGATGCTTAACCACAGGCACCCCTGTATTTTCTATTTTTATATATAAATATTTCAAGTGTCCTTCAGTATATTTTATTAGCTTTTTACTTAAAAATATTTTTCTGATATTTAAATATGTCACAGGCTTTTTTAATGTTTTTTTTTTTTTGAGACCAAGTGTCAGAGACTGTGAGTGGGGGAGGGGCAGAGAAGGACACAGAATCCCAGCCACAGAGTCTGATGCAGGGCTTGAACCCATGAGTCCTGAGATCATGACCTGAGCTGACACCAAGAGTCGGACACTTAACCAACTGAGCCACCCAGGTGTCAGGTCCCCTGATAAGTTGTGTTTTTCTCTATGGTTTGCTTTTTGAAATTATACTTTTATATAATATTCTGTTTCCTTTTTTTTTACTTTAGACAGTATTAGTTCTTATGATTTACCTCAATAAAATTAGCTTGTATCTTCCTCTTCCCTTCTCTCTTTTTTATATCTCCTCCCATCCAATTTAATCAGTAGTATATCTCTTACCTGGTTTTTGGCATTCACCTCTGTGTTGCTAAATATGCTTACATATTTGTGTTTGATCTTTCAATTCCCCTATATCATAACTGAGGCAACTGTATGTTGATTCTACTTTCTGCCTTCTACCACTTTGTTGATTGTATCATTTTGCTTTGGCAGAATATTGAATTTCTCCTCGTGCACTTGTATGTGTACCTTTGCTTTTTCTTAGATGTACAGTTAAATAAATTTACTGCTGCCTGACGTCCCTTTGCTAGTAGCCTTTATACATAAAGGGATAGCCTTGCCGGATATAAAAATTTCTTAGCCCACACCAGTTTCTTTAAGTATCTTGTAGATGTGACTCCATTGACTTCAGGTATTGAATGTGACTGCCAAGAAGTATGTTACAAGCCTGATTTTCTTTACTTTTTGCTTAAATATTCAAAGAATTCTGTTTCTCTTTAAGACACAATAATTTTATAAGGATATGTCTTGGTATTGATTACTCTAGAACAACTTCCTTTTATGCAGTGTGCCCTTTCAATGTGTAGAATCAAATCGTTGTATAAGAAGTTTGCTTTTCTTATATACTTTTTAAATTATTTTTTCTTTTCCGTTATTTTAGATTTCTTATTTTAGGTTCCAATTATGTGTACTCACCTGCATTCTGTATCTGCCATTTCTTTGTAAATTTTTGTTTCTTTACTTTTTCCACATTGCTTGTTTTCCATTTTTATGGTCCTTACTCTGCTATCTGTGATCTGTTTTTTCTTTGCTCCCTTAGAATTTAACTTCATTTTGGAAATGATTTTCATTCTTTTTTACTTTTTCCCCTGAGCTTAGTCATTTCTTGTTTCATATCTTCCTATAAGCCCATGCATCTCTGACTTAAAGGTTCCTTTTATTAATGTGGTACTTTAATGCTAAATTACAGCAGCACACTCTGAGAGCCAAAACGCATGCATTAAATTTAACCTGATATTTGACCTCATTTGATATTACTCTAAAGTAATGAGTTAGAAGTTTAAGTCACAAACATTTTCTCAGTAAACTGCACTAGAGATTTTGGTACTTACCACAAAACCTGTGCTTATTATTAATCCAGTACCATAATGTATTGTGATATGCACAAAGTAAAACAAAGCCTAAAAGAAAAAATTTAACCGGCCACTTCCTTATTCCTTGTAATGTTTAGATTGAGGTCTTCTTTCCTACACTTATACTGTTCTGCTGCTTGGAGGAAATATTTCTGGAAAAAGGAAGAGTGCAAGCAAATACAGAGAGATATGACAACAGGAAAATATTTTGAAGACCTCATGTTGGCTACAGGAGAAAAATGAGTATTTCTAGCTGTGTGGATTGTAATCTCAAATCGGCATTCTGTGCATAAAGAATTAGAGGAGAATAAAAATTGGATAGTCACCTAGCTTCTGCCATAGTTAGATATTTGGCCTTGAAGCTTAGGGTAGAAATTATAACCAGATTTAAGATTATTCACATAGAGATGGTCTTGACTTTTAAAAGAGGATATAAATTAAGGGAAGAAAAGAAAGAAAATGGGGGGAACCTATGTGTTTTAAGGGCAAGAAAAGGCAAAGCAACTCCCCTATGACCCAGCAATAGCACTGCTAGGGATCTACCCACAGGATACAGAAGTGCTGACACATAGGGGCACATGTACCCCAATGTTCACAGCAGCACTGTCAACAATAGCCAAAACATGGAAAGAGCCTAAATGTCCATCACCTGATGAGTGGATCAAGAAGATGTGGTTTATATATACAATGGAGTATTACATGGCAATGAGAAAGAATGAAATATGACAATTTGTAGCAAAGTGGATGGACCTCGAGGATGTCATGCTAAGCGAAATAAGTCAGGCAGAGAAGGACAGATACCATATGTTTGCACTCATAGGTCTAACAGAAGAACAGGAGAAACCTAATGGACAACCATGGGGAGGGGAAGAGGGAAAGAGAGTTGGGGAGAGAGAGGGACACAAAATCTGAGAGACTACTGAATACTGAAAATGAACTGAGGGTTGAAGGGGGAGGGGGAGGGGGGAAAGAGGTGGTGGTAATGGAGGAGGGCACTTGTGGGGAAAAGCACTGGGTGTTATATGGAAACCAATTTGACAATAAACTATTAAGAAATAAATAAATCAACAACAACAACAAAAAAAAAGAAAAGAAAAGAAAAGGCAAAGCAGCCAGAAAAGGGGACATAAAGTATTCAGAGGCATAGGATAAAAGGGACTGTGAAATGTCCCTGCTTTAGTGAGGCTTTCTGCTGTTCCCCATGGGCCTGCTCGCCCGCTGTGTTTAGATCGCCCTAGTGACACCTGAATAAGAATTTCACGTGGTACAGCTAAGTGCAGGGGGAAGCATAAGGACCCAGCAGCTAAAACCATTGGCAGATTGAAGACGGAGAGTGAGGGATGCAGGGGAAGAGGGCAAGTCCTGTTGTGGAGGGTCCTGATGGATGGGCAAGGCAGGGTGGAAGTGTGAAAGTTAGTCCATAACCAGGAGCTGTGATGCCCTAAACAAGACCAGCTTCACGGGAACTATCGCCCCAAAAGCATGGGTTTTAATCAAGACAGGCCTGTTTTTCCTTCTCTACCTTCTCTCTCCTTGACCTTCTTCCTCCACCCAGGCTTAACCCTCCCTTGGGCATGTGCCCCCCTCAGCCATGCCTTAGGGCAGAGTGCCCACTCAGGTCATCCCCCCTGCTGAGGCATGATTTCCCTAAAGGCCAGGGTCTTCTCTTTGTCTTCTTGGAACATTAATGCCCATCAGATCATCACTACCACTTCTGCTTGAAAATGCCAGGTTTGGATCCTGTGGGTCATATGTGTACACTGCGATCGTTGGTCCCATGTGAGTGTGGAAGTGTGTTCTGACATTTCTGCTTCAGTTTAGTTTCCCAAAACTAGCCCTGTCATGGCCACCACCCCAGCCCCACAGCCGCAGCCACCACCCTCCACTGCTACTACTAACAATAACCAGGCTGCTGTACACCAATGCCCAGCTATTTATTACCACTTACAAAACCACCGCTCCTGCTGTTCTGTCTGTTGGGTGACCCAGATAGTTTAGTTTGCTTTTCTTATCCACCGAGATGGTACCTATTGCGTCTCTGTTGGCTGACTATGGAGGGAAAAAATTGTGATTACAAGTGGCCATATGATATAATTTAAATATTATGATTGATGGTATCAAGTATGCACTAGAAGTAGAAGGGGGGAAATATGTACTGGTATTATTTCATATATTTAAAGCCTCATTATATTGTATATACAACATAATTCAACATGTAATTGGGTCAATATGGATAATACCTGCAATTTGAAGTTATCCAGAAGAGGATAAGATTTTATTTGCTCTTTAGTGTGAAAGCTAGGCTTGGTCTTTAAAAAGTTCATGATGCCCGAAGACTCCATGCCTCCATTAGAAATCCAATAGCCAAAACATGGAAGGAGCCTAAATGTCCATCACCTGATGAATGGATCAAGAAGATGTGGTATATATTCACGATGGAGTACTACATGGCAATGAGAGGGAATGACATATGGCCCTTCGTAGGAAAGTGGATGGACCTTGAGGGTGTCATGCTGAGTGAAGTAAGCCAGGCAGAGAAGGACAGAAACCATATGTT
>NC_043708.1:119220584-119250492 GCF_006229205.1 Suricata suricatta
GGGGGGAGGGGGGAGGGGGGAAGACAGGTGGTGGTGATGGTGGAGGGCACTTGGGGGGAAGAGCACTGGGTGTTGTATGGAAAACAATTTGACAATAAAATATTATGGGGAAAAAAAAAAAAGAAATCCATTGACTTAGAGTCAGGGATTAGACACCCGCAGGGTTCCACCTCCCAGAACAGCTCCTCCTAGTGTTGTGAAAAGTCCCCTTCAACACCACACCCATCTCAGTGCCCAGGGGCCCTGCGTACAGCAGTCCCAGGCCGGCACCCCATTTGGGACTGCCATCTCACCCAGTTCAGGGTCAGAGCTCAGACATCTGCCTCCCGCTTAGGCGTTAACACAGAGAATTTCTCCCAAGTTTCTGCTTTACCTGTATTAAGATTAAAAAGAAAAGTAAAACTCTAAGCAAAAGCCCAAAGAAAAATTGGGAAAATTCTTTTTATTGAATTTTTTTGTAGTTTATGTTTTGCTTCCCTCAGAGGGTAAGCTCTACAACTTGATTGTCAAAGGGGTGGAAGGGGGGAATGGTAATTAGGAATGTAATGTTCTGAAATGTGTACATGTGTCTGTATGTCTTTGTGTGTGAATCTAAAGGCTATGAGAATAGATATAGTCACATATTTCAGACGGACATCAGCCACAGGTGCTAAATTCTACTTTTAGAGATTATGCATCAAGCTATTATACCCTTTTGAGAAACAAGAACGCTGGTGGAAAGTTCATTAGTCAAAGTGCTAATTAAGAATGCTTCTTGCACAGGTTTTTTTCTACAGTAAGAGCCTTCACATTGTCATTTCTTGTCATTTCTTATCCACAGGCAAAAACTGGGACCTGACAGCCGCTCTGAGTGACTATGAGCAGCTCCGACAGGTGCACACAGCCAACCTGCCACATGTGTTCAACGAGGGCAGGTGTCCCAAGCAGCCTGAGCGAGAGCCGCCACAGCCCGGGCACAAGGTGGAACGGCCCTGCCTGCAGAGGCAGGACGACATTGCCCAAGGTACCTGGAAAGGGACTGAGCCCAGAAGCAGCTTTCCCAGGGTGCCATGGCTTGCAGGGTGTTGGGGGGGGGGGGCATTCAAAGAATGGCAAGGTTGTCACCTCTCAGCTACAAATCGGGCTCTTGGTGCATCACGCTGAAATGTGCATTGCAGCTTCCGTTCCTCCCTCTGCCTCAGAAGAGCAGGATGGGGAGTCCAGCCCCCTAGGAGCCCACGTGACTGAGGGCCCGCACTCCTACTGGATCCTGAGTCTCTCTAAGCCAAGCACCTCTAGTCCCTTCAGTTGTTCCCTAAGAAGCATAGTTTCCAGATCTGTATATCATCAGTGTTCACTGTCCCAAGGGCTCCCTTTTCTCTCTTCTTTCTGGTATTTTTATGTATTTTTATGTATTTTTTAAAGTTTATTTATTATTTATTTTGAGAGAGAACGGACGGACACACACGTGCGTGCACGCATGGGAGAGGAGCAGAGAGAGAGAATCCCAAGCAGGCTGTGCACTGTCAGTGCGGAGCCCAGCGCAGGGCTCAAACCGAAATCATGACCTGAGCCAGAATCGGGCACTTAACCACCTGAACCACCCAACGCACCTTCTCTGTTCTTTTTCTTAAGAAGTCATATGTGTTCACTGTAATGAAAGAAACAGTGCAAAGATATATAAAGAAAATTTCAGAGTTTTCTTCTCCACCATGTCAAATCTCACTGACATAATAAGCAACGATGGCATCCTGGTCTATCTCGGTCTTCCTTGTGCTATGCTCACTCAGAATGCTCCAGAGTCAATTGCATACAATGCTTCTCAAATCACTTGTTTCATTTAACAGTAAATCACAAGTATAGTCTCAATATTTTGTTCATAGCATGCAATCATTTCTAAACCATTCCTGTATTAATGGTTATCCTAGTTTTCCTTGGGTGTTTCGTTTGTTTCCGATACTCCTAGCAATACTAAAATAGACAACGTTATGCCTGTGATCTTACATACTAGTGCTTTTATTTCTATAGGTCAGTGTTTACAAAACCAATTTGCTGTGCCAAAACCTGCTGTACCTTTAATTTAATACCTTCAGGACTCTTTTCCCAGACCCATTTCTGCTTGCCATGTGTGAAACAAGGTATCTCCCTTTCCTCTTGCCAGTTCTGGATGTTTTTGTGCTGGTTTTACATTGCTTTTCTACCGTGATGGGAGAAAAAAAGGTGTCACTTATTTTACTTTTCATCTTGTCATTTGTTTGTTAGCCAGTTGGACTTTCCCTTCTGCACCATACCTGTTCACATACTTTGCCCGTTTGTCTATTGATTCATTTTCAGTTTTCGTATCAATTTGTAGCATTCTTTGTGATTAAGACTACAAACATATATTTTTATATATGTGTATGTCTTTCCCAGTGTACCATTTACTTTATGACTTTGTTTACAGAGTACTCTGCCACACAAAATGTTTATATTATTATGGATCAATGGCTGATGGGCATCCTCTCTTGCTGTAGGTGTCCTGGAATACAAAGTTACTGAAATATGTTCCTATATTTGGTTTAAAAATTTGATCTTAGGGAGCACCTGGGTGACTTAGTTAAACATCTGACTTTGGCTCAAGTCATGATCTCAGTTTGTGAGCTAGAGCCCCACTTGGGGTGAGCCCTGCTTCTCTCTCTGTATCTATCTTTCTCTCTCTCACTCTCTCTGTCTCTGCTTCTCATGGGATTCTCTCTGTCTCTCTCCCTACCCTCACTCACTTGCACTCTCTCTCTCTCTAATAAAAATAAACAATAAATAATAAAATAAAATAAATTTGTTCTTAGGTCTTTTGATTGATTTGAAATTTTTATATAAGTAATAGAGAGGAATCTAGTCTTGCTTTCTTCTGGATCAAGATTGAGTTACCCTGACACATTTATTGAATAAAGCATTCATTTCCCACCGAATTAAAATGCCAACTTTGCCATATATTAAATTCCCAAATATGCTTGGATCTGTTTCTGGACTGTGTCTGTCAATTCATGTGGTCACTCCACCTGTTACCTTGACTCTGGTAGTTTTATATAGTATAACTTCTGTTAAGGCAACTTTTTTACTGCTCTTCTTTTCCAAACTTTTTTCACTATTTTTGGATATTTATTCTGCCATATAAACTCTAAACTTGGAATTCTGGTTGGATTGGATTGAATTTTTTTTAAGAATAATTGGCATATTGTAATATCATTTTCCCATCCAAGAACATTAAATATGCCTCTCTCTTTAGTCAGATTCTAAGATTTTAGGCACGAGAAAAGCAACTTACTTTTATATGTTTATGTTTTATGCAGTAATTTACATAAATTCTCTTATTAAAGCTCATCATTTTTTTCTAAGAGAATATCTTGAGTTTTCTAAATATATATGATCATAACATCTGAAATAATTTAAATTCTTTTTAATATTCATATGAAATGTAATTACATTAAATGAATTTCATTTCTTAGCCTATTGCACTAGGTCAGCCCTCCCAAACTGTTGTGAATGAACATTATCTTTGTTTCCGTTAGCCCAGCCTTGTTATTCAAACTACATTGGAACCCATATCTTGGATTATTCTTTTATACTTACTCTGTTATCTAGAAAAGCCAGGATTGAGTTAGAAATGCAAATGCACATTATCCGTTTCTTCTCTTAGTTTCCTTCTTTCCACTGTATTTTGAGGCCATCTTGTTAGGTGTATATGCACTTGTAATTGTAGGACACCTTGTTCCAGGGCTCTTTTGTTACCGATATACAGAGTATCTCTCTGTGCCCTAGAATGTTCTTTATATCTGTTTTGCTTGATACAATGTCTCTATCCTGCCTTCCTGTCTGCTGTTATTTTTAATCATTCCTTATAATTTTATATTAAATGTGATTCTTATAAATAATTTATCATCAGATATTATTTTGTTATCTGATCCAAGGGTCTCTGTCATTTGAGCAGTGAATTTAATCCATTTCTTTTATTGTAATTATTGTCATACCTATAGTTCTTTATGTTGTATGTGTTATTTGCCAGGCTTTTCTGGTGTATTTTTCTCCTTTTCTATCTTCTCTGGCTAATTAAATCTTTCTACTGATTTAAAAGTTATACACTCTAGCACTACTTAAGTTATAGTTACCCCTAACCTATGCAAACATATGTTTATGCTTTCTTCCTGTCATTTTTAAAAATGTATTAACAACTAAATTTTACCCTGAAGAAAACAGGGTATATACCTTAGTAGGTATGTGTTTTGTCTTCTCCCTTCCTACCTCCACTTGTCCTCAGTCACATTTAGGTTCATTTTGTTGTCTATTTAGAAACCATTAACTTTATTTACTCACATTTGCCTCTTGTAGAAAGAGTACTTTCTTAAGGACTATTTTCATACAGAGTTTTTATGTAATCAGTCTCCTTTAAGCTTTGGGTGCCTAAAGGTGTTTACATGATATTCTTAAACTTTTGTTTAGTGGAACTAGAATTCTAGGTCCAAATTAATGTTCCTTGAGTGCTTTAAAACCATCCCTCCACTGTTTTCCTAAGTCACATTTTCTAAGAGACTTCCTTGACCCAGTCTTCCAACTTCCTAATTCATTCTTTATTTGAATCCATTCTAATAATCAGCATTCACTTTTCATTCCAAATTGGCCCTTTGTCATTATTATTGTGCATCCTAATATTCTTTTTATCTCTTTGAACACATTTGCTAGGTTTATTTTAAAATGTTACCCTCTGGTCTATTTACTCTGCTTCCTCTGGCACAGGTACATTATGGACTTTCTGTGACACTGTAACACTCCTCAGGTGTGTCCTGAATTTTCCATGGGAGTGCAGAACGTCTGTGGTTATCAGCCATCTCTGCCCATACTGTATATCAGGGAAAGAGACAAAGGCATGGGCTCTGGCCTGTGCTCCTCTGAATGAGAGTGTGGGGGAAATGCACTTAAGTTGGAGAGGTTTGAATGCTTTAATATGGGCTGAAAATGTTCCCGGCTTGCTCTCTTCCCTACAGTTAGCTCTGCTGCTTAAGGAACCTCCAGCACCTGTGTTCTGGCAATTGCTCCTTTCTAGGGGCTGCAACCATGTGTTGTAACTGTGGAGCTCACAGTGTGTGTAGGAGAGAGGAGGGAAGGCTTAGTTAGGACCGGGCCAGCCCACCTGTTACTGTTATTGGTGTGCCCCCCACCCCCAGCTGTGGTTCAGTATTGCCCTGATGTTCTTCTAGCTGCCACTGGCCAACACTGTTGCTTTCCCACACAGTGGAAGTGATGGTGTCCTAGTAACCTGCTCAGAACTGTGCCAGGGTGAGGAAAGGCATGGCCAGAATCCTCCCCCCACCTGGAGCCTCTACCCCTGGAACCTAGCCCATCCCCTTCTTCTGCACCTGTGGACCTCCAAGGCAGGTTAGGGAAAGGACACTGAGGCTTTTTTACTTCTTGTCTATCTGGTTATATTGTTGTTTAGTTCTCCTCCATTGCTGCCATGAGGTATGACTCTGGAGAGACCACCACTTCTGATCATTCCCTGTAGCCTTCCCTCTCAGGGCCTTCCGTGACTGTGTTCTTGCAGCACCACAGTTGAGGCTGCTGGGCTCTCTCATGCAGTGACAGTCCAGACAGATGGCAACATGGCTGTTCCTGCTCTTTTCGACTGGCAGCAAACCAACCATCCCATTATTTTTCCTCCCCCTGAGGAGCTGGGACTCTCCTCTCTACTTTCAGAGAGGTTGGTGGATTCAGAGCCTAATAAAATACCTGATACATGCTGCTATGTAATTTTTATCACATATTACTTAAGGAGTAAAAAAAAAATGTTTGTCACAAAATTCTATTGAGTTTTGTGAACAATCCTATTTACTTTTTAAAAATGAGAGGACACCTGGGTAGCTTAGTCAGTTAGGTGTCCAACTTCAGCTTAGGTCTGTGGGCTCTGTGGTAACAGCATCGGGCTCTGTGCTGACAGACAGGTCAGAGGCTGGAGCCTGCTTCGGATTCTGTATCTCCCTCTCTCTCTACCTTTTCCCCACTTGCATTCTGCCTCTCTCTCTTTCTAAAAGAATAAACATTAAATTATTTTAATAAGTAAAAAATAAAATTATAGTTTCTGAATTAGATACATGTATCCTTTAATTGAGTTCTTGAAATCATAATGCACTAACATGGAAAACGAAAGTCTCCATATTATAAATTAGGGGTTGGCAAACAATGGTCCATGAGCCAATTCATTTATGCATTGACAATGGCTGCTTTAGTGGTAGAGAGTTCAGTTGTGACCAAGATTGCATGACTTATGGGGCACCTGGATGACTTAGTGGGTTGAGTGTCTGACTTCAACTCAGGTCATAAACTCGCAGTTCATGAGTTTGAGCCCCACTTCGGGCTCACTAGAGTCAGATTGTCAGTACAGAGCCAGCTTCAGATCTTTTATCCCCCTCTCTCTATCCCTCCCCTACTTTTACTCTCCCCAAAATAAATATTTAAAAAAGACTGCATGACTTATAAAGCCTAAAGTACGTGTATCTGTCCCTTTCAGAAAAGGTTTGTGCACCTGTTTTAAAAATACCTAGGATTTGTTTTAACCAGATATGATAAGGTATGAAAACATGGAAAAGAATTTGAGGAGGGAAGTTTTTATACTCATACTTCCCTAAAAGCAGGAGGCATGTCACACTGCAAGGGCTACATGGGGAAGCACCAAGATTGGTCAGGAAGCAGAAGGGACAGAGAGGAAAAACATGGGCATGAGCTCTTACTGTGATTTCCTTGGAAAAGACAAAGCAAGGTAAACACACAGGATTGGCAAGATTGAATAATTTGGGCAGGCTTTCTGGGGTTTAGAAGCTATCCCTTGTTGTCTTATACCTTGCCCCAGGCTGCAGAGGAATATTGCTTGCTGGAGTGTAAGAATCAGATAGAAGAGGTAGTTCAGAGCATGGGCTCTGGTTTGGTCGGGTTGCATACGAAAGGCAGGCTCCTTCCCTCTGAGTTAACTGCTCCCAGAATTGGCTAGTCCTGGGAGGAAGAGCCTCTCCCCTCAGGGATGCCCACATGCCAGAGTATTAGGAATACAGCGTATAAGAAAACACCCCTCCTGGCCTAAATCCCAGATTAAGTTGGCTTGGTCAATAGTTGTAAAATTCTGTGCATTCTCTATATTCCTTTTTAATCTTATTATTTCTCTGGGGCATAACGTTGAACATGGTAATTCATTTATGCCCCTAAAAGAAGGATCACTGAGTTCATGTTTAAAGAATCAGTGTGTGTGTGCGTGTGCATGTTTGTGTGTGATTACGTATGTGCATTCACGAAGATGGCGGTAAGGGAATGTTAGAATTAGAAGCATCCGTTTTTCATTATATGAGCTTTAACATAATTTACTGTTAGTTCAAAAAGTCTTTTCCTTTTAATTTTTTTAATGTTTATTTTTGAGAGAGAGAAAGAAAGAGAGAGACAGAGCACAAGTGGGGGAGGGGCAGAGAGAGAAGGAGACATAGAATCTGAAGCAGGCTCCAGGCTCTGACATGTCAGCACAGAACCTAACATGAGACTCGAACCTACAAGCCATGAGATCATGATGTGAGCTTAAGTCAGAAGCCAAACCAACTGAGCCACCCAGGCACCCCCTTTAGGGGCTTTGCTTTCTGATTTTTTTCTTTCATATTTCAAATATTTAATATCTGGAACTGCTACATAGCATCATACTATACTATGAATCACAAGGTTTCTAAGCTCCTAATAGTATGTCATAAATTGGCAAATAGGTACCGAGTGATAAGCCATGAGGGAGTATGGATGAGCCTGTCTGGTGGATTCCCACCGTTGAGAGCAGCATTGTGAGTCTGCCCAGTGGATCCTGGGGTCATGTTGCACTGCAGGTATTAAAGACCAGCTGATTCTCACCTCCATCAGACCCCAGGGGATGAGGCAGTTCCTACTTTCCCAGATATAGACATGGTACTTTATAGCAAGAGGCAAGGCATCTGCATGGCTTGCAAGACCTGGAGAACACAGCAGAAAGATTTGGAGTCTCCTCTGCTCCTGCTCTCAAGGATGTGGACCGTGCAGGAAGCACCGAGGCCCTCCCCCATGGGAGATAGCCAGGCCCTGTGTGTTTCATTTCTCTTCTTTCCCGTGGCTGCTGTGGTTTAAATTCTCTTTGCCTTTCCTCAAAATAACTAATCATTGTGATCTCAGAACCCAATTGAAGGTGTATCAAAACCACTCATTTTAAAATACTGTGTCTGTGGGACTCACTATGCATTTTAATGCACAGATACTCAGACTTCCGAGAATTGACTTTAAATTTAGAACCAACCTATCCCAGGCTTAAAAGCCTCTTGTTTTTCAGTTTGCTGTAGCAAAATTACTTTGATGACATTTCTGTCCACTGCTCTTGCCTACGGGGAAGTAAGAAGCTCCTGTTCTGGATGAAGGCACGGCTGTGGGTTTTCTGTGAGCACAGGCAGGCAGGGACATGCCTCAGAGCGGCATCGGCATGAGCACAGAGCCTGATGGGTGAGCAGGCTAATCTGAAATGAAGTGGGAGTCCTTATGACCTGAGTTTATGAATTTGCCAAGGTTTAGACAATACTCATCCAAACACATTTGAATTCTGTTTTCCTGAGATGATTGAAAGAGGATTTTTGTCTTGCTAAAAGAACTCTCTGTTATTACAGACACTGATCATAAGCAAGAAAACTTCCCCCTAACACCCTGTATTTGAGAATCCTTGTATTATGGTAAATGTTAGAGATTAAGGACAGGAGTGGAGCGCCTGGGTGGCTCAGTCAGTTAAGCATCTGGCTCTTGATTTTGGCTCAGCTCATGATCTCATGGTCACGATTTCAAACCCTTTGTCCGGGCTCAGTGCTGAGCATGGAGCCTTCTTGGAATTCTCTCTCTCCCTCTCTCCCTGTCCCTCCCCACATGCTCTTGCTGTCTTTCTCTCTCTAAATAAATAAATAAACATTAAAAATCCACAACAAGAGGGGCATCTGTGTGGCTTAGTTGGTTGAGTGTCCGACTTCAGCTCAGGTCATGATCTAATGGGTCATGAGCTCAAGCCCCATGTTGGGCTCTGTGCTGACCCCTCAGAACCTGGAACCTGCTTCAAATTCTGTATCTCCCTCCCTCTCTGCACCTCCCCCACTCATGTCTTTCTCTCTCTCTCTCAAAAATAAACATTAAAAAAATTTTAATTAAAAAAAAGAGGGAAGGAGAACAAAGACATCCACGTTTTTGCTGTGGCATTGAGATTACATGATTACTTTCTAACAGAGTAACATCATGTACATCAGAGAAATTTACACTGAGCGTTTTCACCCTTTGGTTGGAAAACCTGGGCAGAATAAGACCAAAGTAGCCCAGCACTTTTTGAGTGCTGTGACAAAGGAAAACCAAGATAGAAGAGAAGCAGATGTGATGGCTTCATATCTGAATGTGGGGCATCGTTATGTGAGATGCATTTATCAGAGTAACTTTAGTAAAGTAACCTCTCTTTTCCATCCAACTCGTGGTGGGGAAAGCTTGAACCAATTGCTTGTTGCTTGAAGTGTGTAAATGGATGAAAACAAAGAGCAGTCTGGCTGGCGTCCCTCAGAACTAGCAGGGGATGGCTCTGCTGACCAGAGTTAGATAGATGTAACTTAAGACCCAAAGGTAGGCTGGTGATCTTTAGTGATGCTGATGCGTACTTGTGTGGTAGACTTGCAGCTCGCCTCTTTCTGAATGGTTTCATGACTCAGAGTGAGTAAGTGCCATATGCCAAGTGGCGGTAATGTAAGCCCCAGCAGCAGGGAGGCCTGCAGGAGAAGAGTGACAGATGTGTGGGTGAATGTGTGTGTGTGTGTGTGTGAGCAAGTTTGTGCATGCACGTGTGTGTGCATGCATGCTCACAGAGCTACGCACCCACTCCACTCATTTCCCGTGGTTGTCTTTCCCTCTCCCCCTGCAGAGAAGCGACTTTCTCGGGGAATTTCCCACGCCAGCTCGGCTATCGTCTCCCTGGCCCGGTCCCACGTGGCAAGTGAGTGCAACAATGAGCAGTTCCCCCTGGAGATGCCCATCTACACATTCCAGTTGCCGGATCTGAGCGTGTATAGCGAAGACTTCAGGAGTTTCATCGAACGGGACTTGATCGAGCAGGCGACCATGGTGGCTTTGGAGCAGGCAGGTGAGCTACTGGCCCCCGCAGGTCCATGTTCCTTGGGCTCAGGGGGCAAGCGAGGCTGGAGTAACTTAGATCAGTGAGCAAGGGAAATGCGTTGTCTGAGTCAGGTATTTTCAAGTCAGACTCTGGAGGCTTGCAGATATGCTCTCCTCCAACCCAGGCCCAGCTGGTAGGGGCCAGTGGCCATTTGGTGCTGAGATCCCTTGAATTTTCCCTTTGTTCCCAGATCCAACCTGGCTAGGCCAGCCCCATCTAAAGAGACTTTCTGTGGCTTTGCCTTACTTTTCTCCTTTTTCCATCCAACCCTCCTGTGGGTGTCAAATGAAAGGTAAGAAAGACAATGGGCTTTGGGGAAACAGGAGACCCTGTCACTTCCTATGTACATGAGCAAGTTATGTAACCTCCCTGAGCCTCAGTTTTCCTGTCTGCAAAGACAAGAAGACAGGTAGCAGCCTGGTGGAGTTAAGTAATTAATGGCACAGGCCGTGTCGCCTCCAGGGCAAAGAAACACAAAACCTGACTTCAGTCTCCACCTTTGTCTTAGCATTTCTTCTGACATCCCTGTGAAGAAGAGATTTGGGTGGCAAGCCAAACTTGTCTTCTTTGGAGTTCCTAAAGATAACATAATTCGTTCAAAACAAGTGTCTAAAGCAGATGTAGGTTCTCCTGAGACAGAGCAAATATCCTCTCTTACTCATCACCATTTTCATTATAAATCTTTGCAAAATCACACTTTCCAGGGCCTCTCAGGTATGCAGGCAGAAACCTATGTGTCCTGCGCTTCTCAGGCCCAGCATGCATCTCCCATGGGCACTGCCCCGCCCCCACCACCAGCATGAGTTGACGGTGCACTTGGAGTATGTCCTCAGCTGGTTGGACTGGGGAGAAATGCCTTCTGACTCTGTCTCCATTGTTGTTAGCCAGCTATTCCGGCTGTTGCAGAGTGGAGACCCCACTTCCAAAGGTCTGGAATATGGAGGTGCTCCTGTGTGGCACATCCCAGGGAAGCAAGAGGGGGAACCTTTGGCTGAGCATGGCAGAGAGAAGGTGTGTTCAGGCCTGCAGCCAGCAAATGCTGCTCTGTCAGAGAATCAGACTTAGCTTGTCACCAGGACACAACTGAAAATGCCCAGGCCTTTGGAGTGTTGCAGAAGGCCAAAGAGAAGTCTCTGTAGTTGGTATGATCTTGACATTGGCAGATGGACCAGTCATCAGCATTCCCTACCCATGCTGGTAGCATCAGTAGGCACAGTTGATAAAAGAATGAGCAAGACATTAAGAATACCAGCAAAGGATAGTGTCAAGCTTGGAAATGGCACTACAGGGGCACTGCCACTCTTGGGCCTACAAAGAGGCCAATGATGAAAGGAGCTGAGGGAAAAAGCTACTTACAAGAAGGTGTGGCTTCAAGGAGACAAGATGCTGGAAAAATAAATACGCTGACCACCTTCTTCGCCCACCATCCAGGCTTTGACCAGTGCCTCTCATGGGCAGAAGGGCAGAGAGCAGAGAGCCTATTACTGGGTTCCAGGCAGGTCGCCCTGCGGTTGCAGAGTAGGGGGAGCACAGAGCTGCAGGCCAAATGGGAAACATCCAGAAAGTTGACACTTGGGTGTTCTCTACCACATCCAAGCCTCAGTGTATGGTTGACTTCATCCCATTTCTTGTAAAGCAATCCAGGAAATGTCCTCATCAACTTGCTCCAAGAAGGACATAGACAAAGGAAGGGATGGTGGTTAGTGGGGCTTCTTCGTGTTGGGCAGCCTGGTGGTCAGCCTCAGCCCCTGGACTCAGGGGTGCCTCACCGGTGGCATGCTTGGTTTTAGAACGGGGTCTGCACTCCCAGTAACAGTGTTGGATCTGATGTTGTAACTGCCCATGACTGTTTCCTCAGCTGCTGCAAAGCTGTCATAAGCAACCCGCAGACTGACTCCCATAGCCCTCCTCTATCGTACCTCAGGGTCATTGACTGATCCACAACCACAAAACCATTCACTGGGGTTACCAATAATCCTACACCACTCACTTTGGAGGCTGGCTATTTTAAAGCTGTTTCTGTGTGAATAATTCAGAAAAGATATTTTGAACAAAGGATTCGCTCCTCATACAGAAGGGGGAAGTTGGTGTAGGTTAAGAAAGAAAAGCATTTCATGACTAATTTCTCCTGAATGCTGACGTGAGGTCTTGACAGTGGCTAGTAGCACCACTAATGGCAGCCGCTTCATTTGAAGTAGAGTCCTGGGAAGGGGCACAGAGCCCCGCTCTGGCACCACAATAACGCCCTCTTTTGACCCTACCGTGCTTAGCAAAATCTTGTACTTTGGAATGTCTTTTCTGTCACTTTTTTCCATATGTTGCATGTTAATTTTTATCACTTAAATCTTACCTCCTGGGTTAGCATTTTTAAAGGGTAATATTTTACTCCAACAATGTAGTTTTAGAAAGCACCTTTGAAGAGCCCAAATTTATTGAGTGAAGATGCTAAATTCACCAATATTGTTTCTGCCATCAAGAGGATAGCGAGAGTGGGCAGCAGGGATCCCCACCCAGCACTGAGGAGGCACCCCTGCCATGTTGCGGGAAGCCTTGGGGAGGCTGGCCAGGCATCCCACACTTCAGGGATGTACTCCTGGGGCAATGAAAGCCTGAATGCCAGGGCTCTGCCTGGGACAGGGAAATGAGAAACTGGAAAACCATGTAGACATAAAGAATGAATGTGTTCATTTCCTCAGCATAGAACCTACCCCAGCCAGGGACACCTGAGTGGCTCAGTCAGTTGAGTGTCTGACTTCAGCTCAGGTCATGATCTCGCAGTTCATGAGTTTGAGCCCTGTGTTGGGCTCTGTGCTGACAACTCAGAGCCAAGAGCCTGCTTTGGATTATGTGTCTTCCCCTTTCTCTGCCCCTCCCCTGCTCATGCTCATGCTCTGTCTCTGTCTCTCTCTGTCTCTCACTCTTTTTCTCAAAAATAAGCACACATTTTTAAAAAATGTTTTACAAGGGGGACACCTGAGTGGCTTAGTCTGGTGTCTGCCTTCAGCTCAGGCCATGATCTCATAGTTTGTGGGTTCAGCTCTGCGTTGGGCTGTAAGTTGACAGCTCAGAGCCTGGAGCCTTCTTTGGATTCTGTCTCCCTAGGTCTCTGCCCCTCCTCCACTCATGCTCTGTCTCTCTGTGTCTCTCAAAAATGAGTAAACGTTAAAAAAAAAAAAAAGTTTACAAAAAACAACTGATCTCAGCCTGCCATCCATATAAATTCTCCTGACTTCTTTCCTCAGCTCTCAAGCAGAATGTAGCCTATATCATCCCTCAGGCCCTTTCTGTGCCCAGGGTTTGGTGGAGACCCCGGTTGGTGTCAGGCAAGCCCTACATGGTCCCCCACCCCATCTAGGTGATGAGCACGGTCCACTGGGAGGTGGCCTTGTTCCCTCCCACCCAGGCTGTGCCCTGTTGTTAACTATCAGGTGCCACCATTACTATCCGTGGGGAAGACAGAGCTCTAATAAAAACAGCCATTTGAGAAAGGGGTGTAAAGTGTAAATTCTCTATCCTTAGTGCTCAGGATAGTTGTGAACAAGTTGTTGATACACATGTGTGCACATATACTATGCTCTTGGGGATTAATATAGGTGCCTGAAAGAAGCCAGTTGTTTGAGACATAATTCTAGCTGTTTGGGGAAGGAAATATCTTTGTCACAGGGTCTCGGGATTGGGGGCTTTCCTTGCCCTTGGGACCCTACAGGAACCCAAGGCTTGTGTTGTCCAGAAAATCAGCAATAAAATAACCTTCACTCAGTTAGTTTTGCCCCTGGTCTGTCACAAAGGCTAGGCTCAGTGCCTGGCAAGGCATGGGTCAGCCCATCTATTTGAGGGGCCTCTCTATTGAGTGGGGTGCTGCTCTTCATCTCCCACAGAACCCACAGTGCCATTCTCCCAAACCTAAAACCTGGAAGGCACAACCTATTCCCACCCTGTGACTGTCTTGGGGGCATCAGAAGGACCAAGTCTTCAGTACATAGAAGCACTGACCTCCTGAGAAATGAATGAACATGCCTTTCATTCTTTAGTGATTACCTGCCTTGGAAAATACAAGAAACCATTAATTTCTCAATCAGGTTATCCTGCTTCATTTACATGTAAGAAGACTCAGAGACCATGGGTCTCTAGGTCTGAGGAGTCACCACTGGTGCCTCGTGCAGAAGCCCACCACAGTGTGGGCGAGAAGGTGTGTGGTGCTTCCGTGAGTCTGTGAACCCAAACGGCATATATATGTAATATAGTCATTACTGAATACTTGAGAAATTGAAATACAGATGCCAAAAATTATTTAGGGACAACTTGGAGTTGTGGCATTGAGTCTGGTCTCCATGGGAAGGTAGTCATATTGAAGAAAATCTGCCAGAGAAGTGGTAAGGTGTGTGGATGGTTTCAAAGGCATCCAGAGTCAGCCCAACTTGGACTGTCCCAGGTCAACTGGGAGAACTTGGCCAAGTTACTCAGCCTGCTGGATTCTCACTTTCTTCCATTTGTAGCAGAGATATGTGACAGCTGCCAAATCAAGATAAGGTCACCCGACAAACACAACCCCGTGCTCCCACAAAGCAGCCTATTCTTTCCAGGTGCTGGGGTGAAATTCCTGTGCTCACCGAGATTAAATTCTAGTAGGGAAGAAAGACAATCAAAGGTAGACCATAAATGGGAAGTGAGCTGGTGCGCTGTGGAGGTGAGAAGCAAGGTAGGGGATATAAGGTGAAGAGACAGAGACTGAGGCAGGTCTCTTGAAGGCAACAGGGAAGAGAGAGATGGGACATGGGGCTCTGGCATTCCTGGCAGATGGGGCTCAACTCCAAAGGCTTGCACATGTAAGGAAGGCCAGGCACAGGGGCAGATGGAATGAGGGTTGAAGGAGTTGGAAGGGAAGGCAGGAGAATGGTAGCCCAGAGCCCCAGGAGCCATTGTGAGCCTTTGGGGTTAGTCATAGGTAGGATGTGCAGTCCCAGGAGGGTTTTTAGCAGGAGGGCGACATTTTTAGAAGCACATTTCATGTTTCTGGTGCTCCGTTGAGAATGAACTATAAGGGGGCAAGAGAAGGAGGAGGAGCTGGGCGGAGGTAGCTGCTTTAGCCCAGAGGAGGACAGGTGGCCAGTGCTGTGGGGGTAGCAGTGGAAGTAACAAGAAGCAGCTAGATATTGATGGGGCACCTAGGATATCTCAGTCAGTTGAGTGTCCAGCTTTGGCTCAGGTCATGATTTCACAGTTCATGAGTTCAAGCCCCATGTCAGGCTCTGTGCTAATAGCTCAGAGCCTGAAGCTGGCTTCAGATCTCTGTCTCCCTCTTTCTTTGCCCCTCCCCTGCTCATGCTCTGCCTCTCTCTTTCTCTCTCTCTCTCTCTCTCTCTCTCTCTCTGTCTCTCTCAGTCTCTCTCTCTCTCAAAAACAAATAAACATTAAAAAATATTAAAAAACAAGAAGCTAGATATTAAAGCAAGATCTGTTTTGAAGGTGGACCACAGGACTTGCTGATGGGCTGGATGGGGCCATGGCAGAAAGGGCTGAGTCCAGCATGACCCCAAGAATGCTGCCCATCCTTAGCATGTGTTATGGGGAGATGCAGACCCTGTCAGGGAGGGGCACGCTTGAGGGGCAAAGGAGGGGCCCAGAGGGGAAGGCGAAGTCAGAGATTCTGGTGAGACTTTGCTGACATTGTGTGACATTGCTGTCTAGTTGAACATGAGAGTCTGGGGGTCAGGAGAGACCCGGGTTAAGGATATAGATATGGGACTTTGCAGTGTCAGAAGAAATCCCTGGGGAGGAGATGAGTTCTAATAGCAACCTCCCACTGCGTGCCTGGCACAGCTTTGCTCTGTGTGGAGTACCAGGTGGATAGGGGTTCTGGAGCTGGGCAGAAACGCCAGGGAGATAGACCCAGAAGAAAACATTGCAGTCCCATGGGAGGGATTCACAGAAGCGCAGGCAAGGCACAGTGATGCCCAGAGAAGGGGGACCAGTAAGCCTGGGCGGCTGGTGTCACTCCTTAAGGGCAGTGATATTCAAAAGAATCATAAGGTCATGTTTAGGGCAAGATGTGCTAATCTTGCTCCTACAGAATTATCAAGTTTTGTTTTCTTTCATCTCAGTGTCTTAGTGGGTGATGAGCAAAATGACATCTTGTTTTAAACTGTGTGGTAACCATCTGTTACAAAGCTCAAGTTAATTGGTGCCATTATCATGTATGAATCAGAAACGTTGCTTGGAAAAGGCAGGATGAGTGACTAATAGCTCTTCCCCATGATACGCCAGCCTCCCTCGATGGAGTTCACCCATGATTTTCTCCTTTGCAGGCACTCAAGTTTGTTGGGGTTTTTTTTCTCTATTCTCAGTACCTATTCCCATGTTTGTTTGTCTGTCTTCGGTTCTTAAGTGAAGTTATTGTGTGAGGAGACTGAATGACCACTCTGTCAAAGCTAGAAATAGGAGCTTTGTACCATGTTCCCAGTCACACTGTTTGTGTGAAGAATGCCTTCATCCTGGGCTTCCCATCCTACGTCTTGCTGGAGAAGAGCCACGTTTGGTTCAGCAGAGGCTGGGAAGCATTTATCATAGCCGGGTCCCCTTTCCAGGGTGGTCACATCCGATTAACAGCCCTAAGAACACTCTCACCTGGAAGCCAACTGAAATCAAACCACTAAGCCTTGGCTTCCATCCCCGCAGCCACATACTTAAGTTTTGTCATGATTCAGTTACCTTCCAAGTGGGAATAATTATGTGGGCTCAACTGAGATTTAAAAAATCATAGCATTCCCCATAAGAAATTTGAGTGAAGGTAGCAGGCAAGGGTAGGCTGCCCCGTTTCAGATGTTATTAACTCTCAGACCTAGAAAGATTACTTGTAGGTCTATAAGATTCCTTCTAGATGAGAGAGAATTTCTAGTTCTGTAGCATTCCTTCCAGATGTAAGATAGACTGCCAGCTGTGTGGTGAATTTACACCTCCGTGGTGCCTCTTCTGGGTTCAGAGTCCCGGAACGGCCCATGGCAAGGTGGAAATCAGCCCCTAACCCCCTGAAGAGTGAAGCTGCTTGACATGAGCCAGATTCTGTCCCGTTGAGCATGGCTTCACGGCGTGTACCCCTTGAGGTAGATGAGCAGTTAATGTGCTGAAGTTCTATTTTTTTAACCTTTTGAGGGTAACAAGATACCTATCTAACGCATGTGCTGGTTTCCAGGCCCTCCTATCTCTGGCCTAAGAGCACATCGGTGACCAATCCAGCATACAGGAAGACAGGGAGGTGGGATTGAGAATCTGGGCAAAAACATTATCTAAACTGTATAAAGTGAGCACCTTTTCAGGTAGCTTCAGGTGCTTTCCCAGATTTATACAAAGCTGCATGTTGCTGAGAATGTTAGAAAGCTTTTTATTTTTTAACTTTTTTTTTATTTTGAGAGAGACATAGACATCTCAGGTAGGGCTCAGGTAGGGGCAGTGAGGTGGAGAGACAGAGAATCCCAAGCAGGCTCTGCAACATTACGGAGCCCAATGTGGGGCTCAAACCCATGAAACCATGAGGTCATAACCTGAGCCAAAGCCCAGAGTCAGACACTAGGCTGACTAGAGCCACCCAGGTGCCCCTGGAAAGCTTTTCATAAGTGGGGGGATATGGCACTATTTACATTGGATTCGTGAGATGAACAGAAAAAAGAAAAAAAGCTCTGGAGGATGAGAAAGGAATCCTACCAAAGGGGCTTCCAAAAACCATGGAGTCCGGTCCCCCGCCTCTGGGCAGGGCACTTCACCTGGTCTGGAGTGACAGGTTTGACGTTGTGCATGTAAATCAATGCCACTGTCTCCCTCAGGATCAAAAGGTCATGCTTTCTCTTGGTCATTCTGCTCCTTCTCCCACCTGTACAGGGGAGGCCTGTGGTCACTGGAACCACATCTCCAAGGTGAGTTCAGTGCCGGTTCAGTCGCCTTGTGTCCCAGCTGGACACAGAGGAGATATGGCCCTGACTCCCAGACTCACAGGCCAGAGGGAAGAGACATGTGCAAGAGGAACCCTAATGACATGAGTAGTGTGTGACGATATGTATAAGGCGACCTGAGGACAATATTTAAGCCTGCCTGGGGAAGGGGTGGTGAGGAAGTCCCTGTGCCAGGGACTGAGGTCTCTAGGACCAAGGGGCAGTGACCTGAAGTTGGCAGAACTATAATGAGAAAAATATGAACCGCAAGCCTGCTGGTGCAGGTTCCCAAGAGGCTGCTTGCGGTGAGGGAGGAGAGAAGGTTTAGAAGTGGCCATAAGAGGGGTTCCTGGGTGGCTTAGTCAGTGAAGCATCAACTCTTGATTTTGGCTCAGGTCATGATCTGGTGGTTTGTGAGTTCAAGCCCTGTGCTGACAGTTCAGAGCCTGGAGCCTGCTTCAGATTATGCATCTCCCTGTCTCTTGGGCCCTCCTCCACCCATGCTCGCTCTCTTTCTCCCTCTCTCTCTCTCTCTCTCTCTCTCTCAAAAAAATGAAGAAACATTTAAAAAGTTTTTTTTAACTCTCAGGGTACGAAGGTGAGACAAATGGACAGAATTCCTATTTGCATGTCTTCTGGCTGAAGGATGCTTAATCCATTTTCTGTTGCTGCATAGCAAATTACCGCACGGTTAGCAGCTACAAATTTATTGTCCTGGAGTCTCTGTGGATCAGCAGTGTGGACATGTGAGCTGGACCGTCTGCTCAGGGCCCCTCAAGCCTGAAACCCACTTGTCAGGAGGCTGCCTTGAGCTGGAGGCCCAGCTAGGAAGGTATCTACTTCTGAACACCTCAGGTTATTGTCAGAATTCAGTTTTCACAGCTAAGTAACTGAGGGCTGAGGTTTCGGTGTGCTTGAGAGCTCTTGGGGTGGGGGGAGTTCTCAGCATCTGGAGACCACTCTAGAGAGGTGCTTGCCACATGGCTGTCTACACAACATGCCAGTTCACTTCTTCAAGACCACCTGGAGGATTTCTCTCTTCTCTCGTCTCCCTTCTCCCTTTTCTCCTTTCCTCATTCATCCTTCTCCTCCTTTCTTCTCTCCCCTCTCTCTGACTTCCTGCTTCTCTAACCATCAGATCCTTTTTAAAGCCCTCACCTGATTATGTCAGGCCCACCCAGGATAATCTCCCTTGGAGGTCAATTGAAAAGTCAACTGATTACATCTACAAAATCCCTCACATTGCCAGGAAATGTAACTTCGTCATGGGGGTGGCACCCCACCCACACTCAAGGGGGCAGGCATCTTGAGACGACCCAAGAAGTCTGCCTACCACAGGTGCAATGTTGTTATTTGCCGCTTGACAATCCTGTTATCCGTAAAGAGCCAGAATGGGAGGTTAAACCATGCAGAACGTATTGTGGTCAAAGGGATTTTCCCAACATCCTCATGTGCCTTTATCAGCCAGTTCACTTGGATCAGTAGTATTGTTCGGGCTGAATCCCGCTCATTTGAAATCGTTTGAATCATTTCAGATTTCAAACGGCATGTTTTTGAGTCCTCTGAGGAAAGCAGACCCTCTTATTGGGCTCTTTTGAAAGAGACTGTATCTGGAGTGGGGTGAGGGTAGGCACTATGACGCTGTGGTTTTGATAATAAGAGCAGCAACGATGTGCTTTGTGCAGTATTTGGCGTTGTTTACCTCCACATCTCCCGTCAGCTGCCTTATGATTTCCACTTTACAGGTAAGGAAGGGAAGACTCCGAGAAGCACCTCCATACAGCTGTCACGACCCAGTCTGTAGAATGGCAGAGCCATCAGAGCCTGGCTCTAGATGCCCGCCTCCCTGCCCTTTCCACCACTCCCCCCAGCTCCACTCAGAACCTTGCAAACTGTCCCCTTTTCCCTCAGGCTGTTTCCTGCTGAATTTTCCATTCCGAATAATAATTGCATAATTTCTTGATTTTCTTAAAAGGGCAAATCACCAATACCAGATAAAATCTCCAACGGGTTGCTCTTTGAGAGGCCAAATATGAAGAGAGCAGCAAAGTGCACTCATGCATAGAACAACATATTGCTGATGGCATAGAGCAGAAGCATTGGACAAGGAGGCAAAGTGAAGGGGGCCCACAAGTTACAATCTCTGCATTGAGCACTCCTCACTTTGACATGTGGTGACAGATCCCAGAGTCTCAGAATATGTAGTGATAAATGACGCTCATGCGATATATCTAGCAAACAGATCTCATACCATCAAAAAAATTCATAATCATTATTGTTTTGTCCCTGTTCTCATTTTTGGTGTGTGAGGAAAAAGAAAGCACCAAAAGGAATTCGATTTGGCAATCCAAACATTGGAAGTAAAAGAAAAATGAAGGACAGTGTCTAAGGAATGGTTGGGAAGTAGAATTGTCACATGATTTAAAAAGAGGTAAAATAGAATTGATGGTGGTTAGATCTGTGAGCAGCCAGTCCATCAACAATACAGTGTAGAAATAGGGAAAATGTGATGTTGAAATATACTTTAGTGACAGTATATGTCAGTGGTTTTATGACTTAGTCTTATTTTTATAGACTTTATAGTCTTATGTTTACTGAAGCTGCCTTTTTGATTTTTCAGAAGCACTCCTCTGCATTTTATGGGGAAATTAATGCAGAATGGAAACGTTTGCAAATTGGGGTTTTCATCTAGCAAGCACCAGCTCTGAGGACTCTTTCCCCCTGAATCTTTTCTTTTGCCTTCAAAATGCCCTCTCAGGTGCCAGCAGCCCTCTCTCTCTTTCAACAAAGTCTCCAGAGCTAGACCCAATACCCTTTCAGTTTTTTAACTCTTTATTGAAACATGATACATATACAGAAAAGTATGACAACAGTTCAATGCACAACAACACATTCTATAACAAGGACTCCTATCCAGATACTCAGATCAAGAAAGCAGACTTCTGGGGCCCTTGGGTGGCTCAGTCAGTTAAGTGTCTGAGTTCCGCTCAGGTCATGGTCTCATGGTCTGTGGGTTCAAGCCCCGCATCAGGCTACAGCTCAGACCCTGGAGCCTGCTTCAGATCCTTTGTCTCCCTCTCTCTCTGACCCTGTCCCACTGGTGCATGATCTTTCTCTCTCTCTCTCTCTCTCTCTCTCTCTCTCTCTCTCTCTCTCTCTCTCTCTCTCTCCCTCTCTCTTTCAAAACTAAATAAACATATAAATAAAAAACAAATTAAAGAAAGCGGGGTTTTCATCTAGCAAGCACAAGCTCCTAGGACTCTTTCCCCCTGAATCTTTTCTTTTGCCTTCAAAATGCCCTCTTAGGTGCCAGCAGCTCCCAGCTGATCAGTTGATTAAGCATCCAACTTCGGCTCAGGTCATGATCTCACAGTTCATGGGTTCGAGCCCCATATTGGGTACTCTGCTGACAGCGCAGAGCCTGGAGCCTGCTTCAGATTCTGTGTCTCCTTCTCTTTCTGCCCCTTCCCCTGCTCACATTGTGTGTGTGTGTGTGTGTGTGTGTGTGTGTCTCAAAAACAAATAAACACTTAAAATTTAAAAAAAAAGAAGAAAGACTTCTAACAGCATAGATTTATTTGGCCTCTTTATGAACTTTACATAAATGGAATCATGAATAGGTTAAGTGTCTTCAGTTAATATTAAGCTTGTGAGATTCAGTCATATTGTTAAGTGTAATTATAGTTTATTCTTACCACTCTCAGCATTGCAATGTATGCATCTACTCCAAATTACTTATCCACTGTGTTGTCAATGGACATCTGGTCTCTGAGACCAGCCTGCCCTGGCAGAGCCCCAGAGGCTAGGCAGCGTAAACCGCAGAAATTTATCTTCTCACAATTCTGGAGGCTAGAAGTCTCAGATCCAGGTGCAGCCAGGGCAGTTCCCTCGGTGAGGACTCTCTCTGGCTTGTAGACAGCCACCTTCTGGCTGTGCCCTCATGTGGCCCTTCCTTAGCACACTGCACAGAGACAAAGAGAATGAGCGCCCCGGTGTCCCTTATAAGGACATTAATCCTTTCAGATCAGGGCCACAACCTTATGACCTCATTTAACCTTAATTACTTCCTCAGAAGCCCCATCTCCAAACACAGCCGCACTAGGGGTTAGGGCTTTAACAAATTAATTGGTGGGGAGGGTTGGGAGGGATAATTCAGACCATAACGTTCGGGCTGTCTCCAGTATTTTATTATAAATAAGTGCTGCTGTGAACATTCTTATACACGTTTTTGGTGAACATGTGTATACATTTCTGCAGAAACATACCTAGGGGTGGTATTGCTGGTCACAGGATTTTACACATGTTTAGCTTTATAACATTTTTCAGTGGATGTACCGGTGTGTTCCTCTACTGTCTAGGGTTCTGGTTGCTCCATATTACTTGTCTTTTCATTTTAGTCGTTGATGTTAATGCTCACTATATATAAGATCTGTGATGATGCCTCATTTTTCATTTCCCATGTTGATACTTAGTAATTCCCTTTTATTTTCATTAATAATGTTCTAGAGACTTAGAAATTGTACTTATCTATTCAAAGAATCTACTTTGGCCTCGGTTGGCTTTTTTACTGTACATTTATTTCTTGTTTAACTAATCTCTGCTCATTATTTTTTTTTCTTTCATCTTCCATTGGGTTACATATGCTACTCTTTCTTCTGGCTTCAGGAGATGGAAGCATATGCCGTTACATCTTCTTTGGCAGTATGCTATAATGCAACACATCTCAAAAGCCATAAATGTCTCTCTGCAGTGTTTTAGCCGAATATTACAGCTGAACTTTTAACGTTATTCACCTTTATCATTCAATTTAAAACATTTCTAACATTTCTCTTGCAATTTTTGTTCTTTGATCCCTAGATTATTTAGAAGTATACTGCTCAAAGACTAAAAAAATGTGGGATATTATAGTGTGTTTTTTTTTCTAGCTTACTTCCTCTATAGTCAAAGAATAGACAATGAATAATTTCAGATGGTTAAAATTTGAGACTTGCTTTATGACTCAGCATATGATGAAGTTTGGGAAATACTCCCAATGTGCTTGAAAAAAATTTTAATTCTTTCTCAGGTATAGTGTTTTATATGTGTTAATTATATCAGCTTCATCGGTTTTGTTCTTCAAATCTTCTCTATCTTTTACTGAGCTTTTATTCACGTGTTCTACCAGTTGCTGAAAGAGATATATTAAGGACTACCTTGTGATTGTGGGTTTCTCTATTTCACCTTAGATTCTATCAACTTTTGTTTTATATACGTTGAAGCTATGTTACTGGGTACATACAGATTTCGACTTGTCATCCCATCCTGGTAGGATATGATTTTAGTTTTGTTTTATGTGCAGGCCTGTGGCAGTTAACTCTCTACTTTTGTTGGTCTGAAAAGTACCGTTATTTCCCATTCATATCTGAGGGATATTTCTAGGCTTTGCCAGACACGCAAGATCTCTATCACATTTTTATTCTCTCTCTCCTCACTCCCTCACACACACCCCTCTCTTCATTCCTCTCACCCTCCCTCCTTTCCTATCTGCCTCTCTCACACACACCACTCTCTCTCTCTCTCTCTCTCTCTCTCTCTCTCTCTCTCTCTCTCTCTCACACACACACACACACACACACACACACACACACACACCTTTTAAATATACAAAAAACATTCTTAGTTTTCAAGCCATATAAAAATAGACCACTGGCCATATTTCACCCACAGATCAAAGTTTACTGACTCCTAATCTATATTATTATCTTCTACTTTGGATTTATTTACTGTTTTTCTTTCCTAACTTCTTGAGATGAATACTCAAGGCATTAACTCTTAATCTTTCTTCTTTTCTCTCATAAGCATTTAAGATTATTAATTTTTCTCAGATAAGTATTTTAGCCACATTCTATAAGTTTTGAAATGTAGCATTTGTCTTATTATACAGTTCAAAAATATTCTTATTTTGATTTTGACTTATTCTTTGAATTATGAATTATTAGAAGTATTTTTTATTTCTAAGTATGTGGAAAGTACATTAAATATTTCCCATTATTTTTGTATTATTGATTTCTACCTTAATTGTTCTATAGTCATAGAACATGATCCATTTGACTTGAAATTTATTGAGACTTTTTGCTTTATGGACTATAATATGATATTTTTGTCTTCTTAATGTTTCATGTCTGTTTGAAAAGGACATAGTCTTCTATTGTGGACTGTATTATTTTATATAGGTACATTTGGTCATTATGTTGTTCAAATCTATATATATTTTTTTTTACTGGATCTCTTAATTACTGAGAAAGATGCATGAGAATTCCCCATTATGATTGTGATTTGTTTATATCTCCTTTTTTAATGGATTTTTAAATTGAGTTGTGTTATTAAATACAGCAACTACAGTTCTGTCTTCCTCATGAACTGATGTGCTGAGCATTTTAAAGAGAACCTATTTAATTCTAATAATGCTTTCTTGCCTCTTAATTTATTTTATCTGATAGTTAATTCAGTTATCCTAGCTTTCTTTAGGTTAAAATTGGGCTGAAGCACCATTTGCCATACTTTTACTTTTAGTACTTTTGTATTCTCATGTTTTAGATATGTCTTTATTTCATAGTATGTTGATTTATTCTTAAAATCAGTTTGACAACTTTTGCCTTTGGGCATTGCAATCATTTTTAATGTAACCACTCTTTGTCCCTGTTCTACATGAGGTTTTTTCCTTCCCTTATAAGCTCTCTTTTTGTTCCACTGAATATTTTTTCATTATTTCATTCTTTTCCTCTTTCTATTATTGAGAGGTTACCCTAATTCATATAACATACATATGAATCACAATCACCGATTCACCAACATCTTCACCTATACCCAGAAAATACAAGGACCTTAGACTATTCTAATTTTATTTGCACCCTCTCTTTTACTGATTTATAAGTTATTGTCATTTATTTTAATTTTATACTTTATTTTTTTAACTCATAAAATATTTATTTAGAACCAATTATGTGTTATGCTAGGTATCACAAATTCAGTGGTAAATAAACACAGATGTTTCCTACCGCCCATTGAAACTAAAGATTTGTAAGTAAAACCATACTCTGATAATCACACAAAAATAAATATAGTATTACAAACCATAGTTATCATTATAAAAGGGATATTATTTGTACCATTTGAGTTTTTTTTTTAATTTCTATCCTTGACGGAATGTATTAAATAAGCAAACACCACCAACAAGCAAAACAAGTACTGCAATGTAAAAATATTTAAAAAAGGAAAAGAAAAGCCTCTCACGTGCATAAATGAAAGATTGCACACAAAGAGCTCACATCTTTTCAAGCTTCAATAGTAAATATTCTGCTACTTTAAACCTCATCAGACATTATTATTGTTGTTTTATACAGTCATTGTTTGTTTAGACTTACCCATATATTTACCATTTTTGTTTCTTTTTACTTCTTCTTACATATTAGCTCTTCCATTTGAAGTTCATCCTTTAGAATTGTTTTGGGTGTCTGCTGATTTTACACTCTCCATGTTTATTCATCATAAAATGCCTTTTCTGAAAAACATTTCTGGACAGAGTACCCTAGGTTGCCAGTTATTTTCATTCAGCACAGTAAAGATATTATTGCATTGGCTTGTTTTCCTTTTTTTTTTTTTTTTTTTTGAGACATCGGCTGTCAGTCTGCTACTTTTTTGAAGGTAATTTTTTCTATTCTACTTATGTTCTCTGTCTTATATTCTGTAGTTTCACTAGGATATGTCAAGGAATAAACTACTTTTATTTTTCCTGTTTGGAATGTCTTACACTTATTCAATCTTTGAATTTATTTTTACAAAAAAAAATTTTTTTTTTGAAAATTCCTCTTTTGAGATCTCTTCAGTATTGCCTCTGAATTTCAGTTAGATAGAGTTAGAGTTTTCCAGTCTGGTCTTCATGTCTCCTAGCCTGCCTTTCGTATTCTTTCTTCTATCTTAGTTGCATTCTGAATAATTTCTTCTGATTTAGATTCATATATATTATTGTCTTCAACATTGTCTAATTCAATGTAAAACTGTGTTTTTTTTATTTCTATTATCCTCTTCCATTTAAAAATTTTGTTTTAATGTTTATTTCTGAAAGACAGAGACGAGGCACAAGCAGGGAAAGGACAGAGAGAGAGAGAGAGAAGGAGATACAGAATCCAAAGGAGACTCCAGGTTCTGAGCTATCAGCACAGAGCCCCCCACAGGGTTTGAACTCACAAACCATGAGATCATGACAAGAGCCAGAGTCAAACACTTAACCAGCTGACCCACCCAGATGCCCCAATCCTCTTCCATTTTTAAATCCTATTTTTATTTTCCAAACCTGTTTCTTATGCTTTGGTCTTATTTGTTTCCTTCTTTTATATCTTTTAAACATTTTAAGCATAATTGTTTATAGTGTCCAGGTGACCATTTTTAGCTTCAAGTTTATACGTAGCTATGATTTTGGGTCTGTAACTTACTCATGATGGCTGCTTTCCTGTTGGGTTTGTAATTTAGGGTTGTGAGCAGGATATTATCTGTGGGAATCTGGTGGCCTGACTTGAGAGTGTTCTCAACTATGTTGACTGATATATTTGTTTCATTGTTTATGCCAGACTCCGAAGGAAATTGCCATCCTATATCCAATATTTATGTTAATTTCTTTGCTTAGGCATTTCAAGCCACAAATCAATTTTAGCTCAAGTCAGAACCAAGTCAATAGTTACAACATTTCTGGAAGGACTTGGTTTTGTTTTTTTGTTGTTTTTGTTTTGCTTTGTTTTGCTGTTGTTTTTTTATTTCTCTGCTAAGCCCAGTCTAGAAGAGACACATTTCCCTCTCAGTATCCGTTGCCAGGAGGAAAATTATTTCTAATCTTCACACTTAGGGGATTGTTTTTGAGGTTCCTAACTTCATGTGATGTGCTCCCTGATCCCAATTCCCCACATCACAGAATGTCAAAGCTTTTTTTCAGATTCATGTGAAATGATTAAATAGGCAAAATGTCTCCACCCATAGGAGATGCAGAGTTGGTGCATATTTCTCATTTCATTCCATATTTGTTTTTTGGTTGCTGAGGATTTATCACACTTTATTTCAGACTTGGATATACATTTCAAAGGAGCGTGGACATGGAGGATTATTTCCTCTGACTCCTTTTTCTCTTTAAATCTTTTTCTCCCACTTGTTTCAGGGAGAGGGGCTTCTTTCTTCTAATGACAAAGCACTCAGCTCCTGCTTTCTTTGCTGTTCTTTACACATGCACATAAGATCATATTTCAGATTGGATTCTCTAAGTATAACAAAGAAATTAAGAATAATTAAATAAGGAATAGCAAAAGTAAAAATCAACAGGAGGTTTTAGGGATGTAAGAAGTAGTAAAGTGTTCTTAAAGAGTCATTTTCTTTGGTCTTCTGGACGTGATACCCTGTAACGCCAGCTTGGCTCCTCCTTTTTTCTTATATTCCTAATGGGATCCCTTTTCCTTCAGACTCATTAAACTTTTTTCTTTAAAACCATCTTTCTCCCAATACTACCAGCTAAACAATGAATGTAGGCAAAAAGTTTAACATGCTGTGCGTAGACGCTTGCTTGATTCAGGGGTGTAATTTGCATTGCTGGGGGCCTCTAGTAGAGTTTCTCAAGTTCTCTGTACTGAAGGACCATTGTTTTGAGTTTTCAATTTATTCTGAACCCGAACTTCTATAGATTCAATGAAAGGATAGCAGCAAGGCTCACTGCTGTACAGGCTCCTACACAGCTCCTCTCATTTCTGGTCCTCACCTCCACATGCCCCAGCAGACCTCACAGGGTCTCTGGGCATTCTGAGTGAAAAGAGCCTCCCTTAGACCTCTCCTCCATAAATGCAAAAGCAACTATGCTTACCCCCAAAAGGACCTCAGTATGTGAAGGTACCTTTTAATCCAAAAGGGTGTGGTTTATTTATTCACTCATTACTTTAGGCATAAATACATTCCTTGCTTTAACCCAGGTTTTTGGACCCTTTTTGACAAACACACATCTAGGGTACTTTCTATATGCCAAGCCCTGTTTTAAGTGCTTCCCAAATAGTTAATAGCATATTGCTCATAAAAATTCTACAACAGCAATACTACTCTTTTCCCCATATTTCAGAAGAGGGGACTGAAACATTTGGCAAAGTAAGTGTTACAGGTCACCCTGCTAAGAAGTAGTGGAACTAAGAGGTGCGTGGGTGGCTCAGTGGGTTAAGCGTCTGTCTTCAGCTCAGGTCATGACCTCACTGTTCGTGGGTTCAAGCCCCACATCAGGTTCTGTGTCTCCCTCTCTCTGTCCCACCCCTGCTTGCGTACTCTTTCTGTCTCTCAAAAATGAATAAACATTTAAAAAAAAGAAGAAGTGGAACTGAGATTTGAACTTAGAAAATCTAATTCTGGGTCCCTATGTTTAAACACTCTTCTGGGACCTTTCTGAGCCCTTGACTATCTCATACTCTGGCCTCAGATCTACAAGAGTAGGATTTCCAAAGCCTACTTTTTGGGTGAATAATTCATTATGCCCCCATTGTCAACATGAAACAATTGGTCCTTATCACACAGAGCTCTGAATTGAAAAGGATGAGCAGATCTTCTGTTTCCTTTGTGGAAAGACTGATGATTGATTAGCATGTCTGCCTTGAAAAGGATGATGATTTATTAATGCTGTCTGCATGGATGCAGAAGGGGATCAACCTGAGACACATCAGAGAAATCACCTGTGAGCTTCAGGGTTCTGTGCCTCTGAAAAATATGAAAATTATAACCAAACTCTAAAAATTCCACTCATCTATTGAAGAGGAGAAAAATTTAGTCAGACTAGTCACTGCACCAGTTAGATTCCCCCTAAGTGTGTTTAACTGAATTCAACCACTTTTTTAAAACAAAATCAAGATAAATGAGTTAATTTACATAGATCTTGTCTTTGGGGCCAGAATAGAGTTTCTCCATTTACAAGTAAGAAACCAAAACAAACTCACTTGTGGCATTTTTTTTTTGTTTTAGACATTTTCTTCTTTTTTAAAAAAATTTTTAACATTTATTTTTGAGAGAGACACACACACAGAGTGCGAGCAGGGGAGGGGCAGAGAGAGAGGGAGACACAGAATCAGAAGCACATGTACCCCAATGTTCATAGCAGCAATGTCAACAATAGCCAAAACATGGAAGGAGCCTAAATGTCCATCACCTGACGAATGGATCAAGAAGATGTGGTATATATTCACGATGGAGTACTACATGGCAATGAGAAAGAATGAAATATGGCCACCTGTAGGAAAGTGGATGGACCTTGAGGGTGTCATGCTAAGCGAAATAAGTCAGGCAGAGAAGGACAGAAACCATATGTTCGCACTCATAGGTCTAACAGGAAATTTTCAGAATGATCTAGCTTCAAGAAAAGCAAGCAGTTAGTAGTGCTCAAGAAAAATTGATTCAGTATCTAATGGATAATTGATACCTGTCACAACACAGCATTTTATGTACTGTTAAGTGAAACTGCAATACAATCTGAGTTTATTTTGGGAATGTTTGCTAAATAATTGGATTTAATGAAATGTCTAGAGGTGCAGTAGGCATGACTTTGAGTAGATAATGAAAGAAAATGCAAAATGCTAATTGATTCATGATATGGTTTCATCTTAGCATGGGCAAACCATGCAGTATTTAATACATAGTAGCAGAATATTTACTATTGAAGCTTGAAAAGATGTGAGTTCTTTGTGCAACCTTTCATTTATGCATGTGAGAGGGTTATCATTTTTTTAAATATTTTTACATTATAGTACTTGTT
>NC_043708.1:119250592-119252662 GCF_006229205.1 Suricata suricatta
TGGATTTTTCCCTTATTATTTTCTTTACTTTTTTTTTCCTCTTATTTTTATGGTGGTGGGGGTGGTTATGTTTAATTGAAGTTGCTTTTACAACACCAAAGACTTAATCATCCATTTTCTATATAAAAAGTAGCTACTTTTTTGCATGGACCTCAAGTATACTGTAGTGTAGAGGTGGAATTTAAGGAAAGGTATTAAGCAGGCTGTGTTTTAGCTTATGGGCAAGTAATAAATTATATCATGTATCTTGAATGTATCATAGATAAGCTGCTATATTACAATTGCCACTTCAGATAGCTGTGAAATTAGGTGATTAACTAGTTGTTACCTAACCTTCTAATTTCTGTATAAGTCTAATTACATGAAATAGAAATGAGGGTTTTGATTTTTTACTTTGCTTTTCTGTTTGGAGTATCATTGAAACTACTGTATTGTAAATGATGGAAAATAAGTGCATATGTTAAAAAAATACATTAAAAAAAAGAATGCATAAGCTAGAATGTAAGTATTATAAATGCAAAAAAAAAAAAAAGAAGAAGAAGAAGAAGCAGGCTCCAGGCTCCTAGCTGTCAGCACGAAGCCTGACGCGGGGCTCAAACCCACAAACTGGGAGATCATGACCTGAGCTAGAGTCCGATGCTTAACCAACTGAGCCATCCAGGCACCCTGTTTTAGACACTTTCAAATCTACCAGAAAGCTGAAAGATTAGTACCTATTTACTGTGTAGCAGAAGTCAGCAATTTTCAGTTAGGTCATGTTTGCTTTATCTCTTTTTTTCTCTTTCTATTTTTACCATGAAAATGTTGAAGAGTGCTGAGGAAGTACATTCATCACACAGAACCTGGCCCCTAACTTTTCTTCTGAACCATTTGCATATGTATTGCAAACATGTACCTGAAAATTCTTTCATGAAACCAGAACAGTTACTCCTAAGAAAAATAGCATTTACTCAGTATGCTATCTAACATAGAGTCTGTATTCACATTATCCCAATTAGCCCCAAAATCTCATTTCTAATTTTTTTCATTCCAAGACCCACCAACATGTATTTGGTTATGCTTTTGCCTCTTTTAAAGAACACCCCCCCATCTTTTCTTTTGCTTTACGTGATAATGATTTTTTTTCAAGGTACCTGCCTATTATTTCATATCCTATTATTTTTTTTTGGTAATCATTTTATTTGTTTTTGAGAGACAGAGAGAGACAGCACAGGGAGGGAAGGGGCAGAGAGAGAGGGAGCTGAATCTGAAGCAGGCTCCAGGCTCTGAGCTAGCTGTCAGCAAGAGCCCGACGCGGGGCTGGAACCCACAATCCATAAGGTCATGACCTGAGCCGAAGCCGGACACTAAACCAACTGAGCCACCCAGGCACCCCATCATATCCCATTCTTGAACAACCCAATGGGACATATTCCCCACTACCTCTCTCTAGGGTCCATATGATGCTGGCTTACTCTCCCAGTTCCTGGAAGAGTAGTTGGATCAAAGAGAGGTCAGAGAAGTGGACTGTCTGATCTGTGTGCTCTATGGGGAAAGAAAGGGGAATGAGCCTTCTCTGCCTGAACGCTAGCAATCCCAAAGAATGACATTGTGGGGAGAGACAGAGCAGAAGGGAATGGAACAGAGGGAGAGAGGGAGGAAGGAGTGTGAGAAAGAAGGAAATAGCATGGTTTTGATTGTGAAAACCAGAGGCAGAGGAAGAAGCCTCATGCACAACACACATTTTTCTTTTTTTTTTTTCAGCTAACAGTTTTTTTTGAAATTTTATTTTATTATTTTTTTACTTTATGAAGTTTCATATTTTTTAACATATGCAGTTATTTTCCATCATTTACAATACAGTAGTTACAATGACACTCCAAACAGAAAAACAAAGTAAAAAATCAAAACACCAACTTCTGTTTCATGTAATTAGACTTATACAGAAATTAGAAGGTTAAGTAACAACTAGTTAATCACCTAATTTCACAGCTATCTGAAGTGGCAATCATTATATAGCAGCTTATCTATGATACATTCAAGATAAATGATACAATATATTACTTGTTCATAAGCTACAACACAGCCTGC
>NC_043708.1:119252762-119263932 GCF_006229205.1 Suricata suricatta
GGAACCTCCACACTGTTTCCCAGAGCGGCTACACCAGTTTACATTCCCACCAACAGTGTAGGAGGGTGCCCATCTCTCCACACCCTCTCCAGCATCCATAGTCTCTTGATTTCTTCATTTTAGCCACTCTGACTGGTGTGAGGTGGTATCTCAGTGTGGTTTTGATTTGTGTTTCCCTGATGATGAGTGATGTTGAGCATCGTTTTATGTGCCTGTAAGCCATCTGGATGTCCTCTTTGGAGAAGTGTCTGTTCATGTCTTCTGCCCATTTCTTCACTGGGTTATTTGTTTTGTGGGTGTGAAGTTTGTTGAGTTCCTTGTAGATTTTAGATACTAGCCCTTTATCTGATATGTTGTTTGCAACTATCATTTCCCATTCTGTCGGCTGCCTATTAGTTTTCTGGATTGTTTCCTTTGCCTTGCAGAAGCTTTTTATCTTGACGAAGTCCCAAGAGTTCAGTTTTTCTTTCATTTCCCTTGCCTTTGGGGATGTGTCGAGTAGGAGATTGCTGCAGTGGAGGTCTAGGAGGTTTTTTCCTACTTTCTCCTCGAGGGTTTTGATGGTTTCCTGTCTCACATTCAGGTCCTTCAGCCATTTTGAGTTTATTTTTGTGTATGGACAACACACATTTTTCAACCTTTAACATATCTGTTTCTGTGTTATATAATGAGAATGAAAACTGGGGAAGCACATCAAAGGAACTTCAACTTGATCTTTAGCTTTTTCTTTTCCATCAAAAGGCAAGAGCTGAAGCAAATATGCCAGAAGGTTCAAGGGTTCACAGGGGCCTGGTTCTGCATGTTGGGTGTACTTCCCTTGGCATTCTTCAAAATTTTCATAGTAAAAATGGAATGAGGGGCACCTGGGTGACTCAGTCAGTTAAGCATCAGACTCAGTTTCAGCTCAGGTCTCACAGTTTGTGGGTTCAAACCCCATATGAGGCTCCACGTTGACAACTCGGAGATTGGGATTCTCTCTCTGCCCCTCCTCAGCTCACATGTGCATGCCCTTTCTCCCAAAATAAGCAAACTTTTTTTAAAAAATGGAATGAGAGAAACAAGCAAGACACTGTGAGAGCAAGAGCCAGAAAGGGAGAATGAGCAATGCTCGTTTCTCTAAGGGAACATAGTAGAAAGACTAGGTCTATGACTTCAGACTAACAACCTTGAGCTTCATTTCTACTACTTATTGAAGAATATATTTTTTGAAGTCATATCATCTCACAGAAGTTAAAACTGGCTTGCCAACAAACTCAACCATGTCCAAGTAAATTAGATCATCTGTGTTCATGATCAGATTTGTTCCCTGAATGAGAAATGGCTCCTTTAAGATTCAGTGCACCGTGGCATGTTCATTGACTCCCTGAGCCTGTTGCCTTGTCTGTAAAATGGGACTGTGCTCCCCCATGCAGAGCTGAGTGATTTATGGTCAGCTCTGCAATGAGCAGGAGACACCAAGCTAGCAGAAGCATCAACCAAGCATCCTTTGCTATCCCAGAGAACAGGAAGTCTGGGGACAGGGAAGGTCATGGCAAGGCTGGCAGCTCCCCAGTATCAACAAGGACCCAGGCACACCCCGCTTTCTCCTCTCCTATCCTCAGTGGGTCAGTGCTGCCTCCATTCAGGGTACAGCATGGTTGTAGATGCATCCGGCAACACATCCTCACACAAGAGCATCCGGGGAAGGGATGGAGAGGCCCTGTCTGTGTCCCTTTTGACGGATGAACAGCACTTTCCTAGCAGCTGCCCCAGCAGATTTCTTTTCCATCTTCCAGGCCAGGTGACAGTGTGTGGCCACACCAACACCGGTCCCTGGACGGAGTATGGATTTGATGTGTTGTCTTGCTCCTAGCAACATTCGCTCCACAGAGCAACGAAGGGATGTTGTCTTCCCTGGAAAACACCAGACATCACAGGGTTCTGTGAGCAGGGATGGGAAGGAAAAGCTATTAGATGGGCAAACCGTGAAGTCTGCCCATTAATGCAGATCACCTGCCTTGTTAGCATATCCCCTCCCCGTCCTTCCCCTGTTTCTCTGCTACCACCGCTGTACCCACGGGCTCTGGGGAGGAGCTTCTACCAGCTTCAAACAAATTCAGAGGATGAATGGGGCCATCCCACGTTAATATTAAACGTGTTGGATTTTCAGGTGACTGCCAGTCTGTTAATGCTGTGTGAGAACCTTGTAATTTTCCTCCATTTTGTGGCAACCCAGTTTTAATATCTTCCAGCCTGGATGTTTCAAAAAGCTTTGAAAAAGTCAGGTGAGACAAGTTGCTATTTCACAGCCTGGAAAAAAAAAAAGCTACCAAGTAATGGCATGTTACTTCCTAATATGTCTCTGACCAGTTATCCAGTGGCACTGTCAATTAGGGCTCTTAATTGCATTTCTCATTTAGCTTTAATAAGATGACTTGCAAGTGGTGAGAATACACCAATTTGTTAACATAAGCATTAGCATCATCAATAATAGAGGCTTGTCCACTTAATTTTGTAGTCTTAATTTCAGTACATGTTTTCATTTAGAATTAAGGGTACAATTATTTTATATGAAGAAAACCACTTCTCATTAAAATGTAGTTACTGAATCTTAACCAAGAAGCACTATAGAAGAGATAAGTATCCAGTTTAAACACATTACTGCCATGGTTAATTATATTAACCTTGTTAGTGTGGTAATCTGCTAAGCAGTAACTCTCCCAACTCTGAACTAAATGTACATTAGAGAGCCTTAACGTCGAGCAATACTACTGGTTCTTGCCCTTCATATTTCACAATTGATGACTGAAAGCAGTAATATCTTTATTAAAATTAATTCTTAATAATGACAGGTGGCTTGTTGGAATGTAAATAACGCAATGCCCCCTAACTATTCCAATCCTATTAGTATTATTCCTTTTATTAAAAAAAAAAGAATCAAATGTTTTCACAACTTCTTGGAAATATCTATTATAACCATTCTCACTTGATGGAAATTCCAGAGACTTGAAGGCCCAAAAGGTGGCCATTATATTCTCTTCCCCCAATAAGAAAAAATATGTTACAAATACATTATGGTAACATGATATACTCAAAGTGCTAAAGGGAAAAAATGTACAACCAAGATACTGTGTGTAGCAAGATTACCATTTGATTTAAAAGAAAGATAAAGAGTTTCCAGACACACAAACACCATATGATTTCATTTATATGTGGAATCTGAAAACAAAGCAAAGTAAAACAAAACAGACTTAAATACAGAGAACAAGCTGGTCATAGCCAGAGGAGGGGGGATGGGTAAAATAGGTGAAGGATATTAAGGGATACAAACTTCCAATTAAAAAATAAATCATGGAGATGAAAAGTACAACATAAGCAATATAGTTAGAATATTATAATAATGTTGCATCATAATGTTTAGTATTGTCAAATCACTGTGTTATATACCTACAATTAATGTAGCATTCTACGTCAACTACACTTCATTAAAAAAAAAACATATACGTCAATAGTAATTTCCTATAACATTAGAAATGTAAGATAAGAGGCACCTGTGGGGTGGGTGGCACTCAGTGAGTTGAGCATCTGACTCTTGACTTCAGCTCATGTCATGATCCCAGAGTTGTGGGATCAAGCCCCACTTCAGTCTCCACACTCAGTATAGAGCCTGCTTAGGCTTCTCCCTCCCCTCCCCCCATCTTACATCTCATGCTTTCTCACTCTCTCTCTAAAACAAAAATTAAAAAATTTTTAAAAAGAAAGAAATATGAGCTAAAACCACTTGTAAACTTGAAACCGTTTTCAAAGCAATTTTAATATGATCCAAGACATGTAAGATGATATTTGCATCACATAACTTGTAAGATATTTTCATCACCTGAACCATGTATATAAAGCCTTTTCATAGATACTTTCTTGGTTTTCTTACAGATTTTTTTAACGTTTTTTATTTATTTTTGAGAGACAGCATGAGCAGGGGAGGATCAGAGAGAGAGGGAGACACAGAATCTGAGGCAGCCTTCAGGTTCTGAGCTAGCTGTCAGCACAGAGCCCGACGCGGGGCTCGAACCCACGAACCGTGAGATCAGGACCTGAGCTGAAGCCGGATGCTCAACCGACTGAGCCACCCTGGCGCCCCAGATTTTATTTTTTAAGTAAACTCTACAGCCAACATGGGGTTGAAACTCACAATCTTGAGATCAAGAGTCACATGCTCTACCAACCGAGTCAGCCAGTTGTCCCTATTATATTTTATCTTATCTTTCCTGATTTTATTTTAAGTAAACTTTATGCCCAATGTGAAGATTCAACTCAAGACTGAAATCAAGAGTCCCATGCACTACCAACTAAGCCAAGCCAGGTGCCCCCCTGGCCTTTTCATAGATAGTATCTTTTGAAAAGTACTTCTGAGCTCAAGTACGCCCCCATTCAGGGAGAATGGAGTGTTGTCTCCACCATCCTAGAGATGCCCTTTGCCCCTCTTCCCAACTAGTTCCTCATTGTGGTATAGTACATCCTCCAGTAGCTTCCTGAGAAAGAGTGAATGTCTTGACCCAAAATCACTAGGAAACGGAGCCTGAAGCAACTACGTAAGTTCTGATTCCTTATTTTAGAGATGCAACCTGGATTTGTTGGCAACTAGTTTTATTAAGAAAGAAGGTTCATGGGACACCTGTGTGGCTCAATTGGTTAAACATCCAACTGTGGCTCAGGTCATGATCTCACACTTTGTGAATTCGACCCCCTGAATGCTCTGTGCTGACAATTCAGAGCCTGGAGCCTGCTTCAGATTCTGTGTCTCCCTCTCTGTCTCTGCTCCCCCACCCCCCCACACACACACTCTCTCTCTTTCTCTGTCTCTCAAAAATAAAATAAAACATTAAAAAAAGTTAAGTGTCCATAAATATGTGGGTCTTTTCTAGTCTATATATTTTGCTACATTTATCTAGTTGTCTCTCATATGTACACTGTTGTGATTACTATGACATTATAATAAGCTGTCAAATCAGGAACTATAAGTCCTCCAACTTTGTTCTGCTTCACAATTATTTGGGCTGTTCTAGGATTTTTTGTTAATATCCATGTGAACTTAGAATCAAGTTGTCAACTTCTAAAAAGGAGCTTCTGAATGATTTAATCACTTGTGGCTCTGTAAGGGAGCCTCCATAAAAATCCAAAGGCCAAGGTAAGGAGAGCTGAATTGGTGAGTGTGTGGAAATACCTGGAGTGGCCTGTCTGGAAGCTGAGAGGCCCCACACCGCTTCCTCATACCTTGCTCTGTGTGTCTCTTCCTTTCCTAATAAGCCAGTCATCTAATGAGAAAACCGATAATCAGAAGGTTACTCAACATGGTATAGTTATGGAGAGAATGATTCGCCCAACAATGCACAAATGAATCAGTAACTCATTTTTTATGAAATGGAGAAGATCTACATTTGAGTCCTGACCCCCACCATTTCTTCAATGCAATTCCCCCTTGGAAAGGTTTCCTTATTCATGGCTCAGGAAGAAAGTATCTTGATTTAAAAGCTGCTTGTGATGCTGCATTGATGAAGAAATTGAATTCACAGAGTGGTTAAGCAGCTTGCCCAAGATCACAGAACTAATAAGAGATTATAATCATGGCAGAGAAATAGGGAATTCTGTACTTCACGCCTGAATCTCTCAAACAAAGAAGGGCTGAAGCCAAAGGACACTGAACCACAAGAGTCTGGGAGGAAAAGAAACAGAGTCCACTAAGAAGACAGCCTCATAGGGCTACCTCAAGAAACAAGCCGAAGTACATATGGTGGAGAGTCCCAAATATCAATATGAGGAGGAAAATAAAATAACCAAAGGCACAACAATAGAGACCAAGGAATATCATTAAAAGAACACTTCCTGAATGAACAGGCCATGGACAGTCAATGAGCCTCCTTTAATATAGCAGAACTTGCAGGTGCAGAGTGCATAATAAGCTTTTAAAACTTACAAGAGACAGAAGCTAGCCAAAATGACAAAACAGAAGAACTCTTCTCTAAAGAAATTCCAGGAAGAAATGACAGCTGAAGAATTGCTCAAAATAGATATAAGCAACATAACTGAGCAAGAATTTAGAACAATTGTCATAAAATTAATCACTGGACTTTAAAAGAAAAGGCATGGAAGACACCAGAGAAGATTACGGACCTTGAAAATAGTTGTGATGAATTTAAAAAATGCTATAAATGAGGTGTATAGTAAAATGGAGGCAGCCACTGCATGGATTGAAGAGGCAGAGAGGAGAATAGGTGAATCAGAAGACACAATTATAGAAAAAGAGGAAGCCGAGAAAAAGATAAATTGATCTAGGTGCACAAAAGGAGAATTTGATAACTGAGTGATGCAATCAAAAGGAAAAATATCCACATCATAGGAATTCCATAAGAAGTAGAGAGAGAGAGAGGGGATGAAAGGGTACAAGAACAAATTATAGCCAAGAACTTCCCCAATCTGGGGAAGGAAACAGTCATTGAAAGCCAAGAGGCACAGAGAACTATCCTCAAATGTAACTTGAATCTAACTTTGCCATGACATTACATAGTGAAACTGGCAAAATATAAAGATAAAGAGAGACTTCTGAAAGAAAATAGGGGTAAAAGGGCCCTAACATACAAAGGGAAACCTATCAGAATAGTTACAGACCTATCTACTGAAACTTGGCAGGCCAGAAAGGAATGGCAGGAAATCTTCAATGTGATGAACAGGAAAAATACGCAGCCAATAATCCTTTACCCAGCAAGCCTATCATTCAGAATAGACAGAGAGATAAAGGTTTTCCCAAATAAACAAAAATTGAAAGAATTCGCCACCACTAAACCAGCCCTACAAGAAATCCTGAGAAACTCTATGAGGGAAATGTTGCAAGGAATGCAAGGTAACAGAGACATCACTACAAGCATGAACCTACATAGAGCACAATGACTCTAAACCCATATTTTTCAATAATAACTCTGAATGTAAATGGACTAAATGCTCCAATCAAAAGACATAGGGTAGCAGAATGGATAAATAAACAAAATCCACTTATGTGCTGTCTACAAGGGACTCATTTGAGACCTGAAGACACCTTCACATTGAAAGTAAAGAGATGGAGAAATATCTATCATACGACTAGAAGCCAAAAGAATGCTGGAGTAGCCATACTTATATCAGACAAACTAGACTTTAAAGTAAAGGCAGGGGCACCTGGGGGGCTCAGTCAGTTAAGCGTCTGGCTTCAGCTCAGGTCATGATCTCACAGTTTGTGGGTTCAAGCCCCGCATCAGGCTCTGTGCTGACAGCTAGCTCAGCCTGGGACCTGCTTCAGATTCTGTATCTCTCTCTCTCACTCTCTCTCTCTCTCTCTCTCTCTCTCTCTCTCTCTCTCTCACCCTTCTCTGCTTACACTGTCTCTCTCTGTCTCTCAAAAATAAATTAAAAAATTAAAAAAAATTAAAGTAAAAGCAGTAACAAGAGATGAAGAGGGCATTATATAATAATTACAGGGTCTATCCATCAGGAAGAGCTAACAATTATAAACATCTATGTACTGAATTTGGAAGCACCCAAATACATAAAACAGATAATCACAAACAGGAACAATCTTATTTAAAAGAATCTGCTAATTTCAAGTTATTTTAATACTCCACTTACACCAATGGATAGACAAACTAGACAAAAAATCACTAAGGAAACAGTGGACCTGAATGACACATTGAACTAGATGGATTTGACAGATATATTTAGAACTCTAGATCCTGAGGCTATGGAATTCACTTTCTTCTTGAGTGCACATGGTACATTCTCCAAGATAGACCACATACTGGGTCATAAAGCAGCCCTCCATAAATATAAAAGAATTGAGATCATAACATGCACACTTTCAAATCACAATGCTATGAAACTTGAAATCAATTACAGGAAAAGGTCTGGAAAACCTCCAAAACATTGAGGTTAAAGAACACCCTGCTAAAGAACGAATGGGCCAATCATGCAATTAGACAATCATGCAATTAGACAATCATGCAATTAGACATATATTTTTAAGATATTAACTTAAAAAATATATGAAAACAAATGAAAATGAAAATATAACAATACAAACTCTCTGAGACACAGCAAAGGCAGTCCTAAGAGGAAACTACATTGTGATCCAGACCTATTTTAAGAAACTAGAAAAAGCACAAATATAAAATCTAACAGTGCACTTAAAGGAACTAGAAGCAGAGCAGCAAGAGCACCCAAAACCCAGCAGAAGGGAAATAGTAAAGATCAGGACAGAAATAAACAATATAGAATAAAAAAAAAAGACAGTTGAACAGATCAATGAAAGCAAAAGTTGGTTTTTGGAAAAAAAAAAACTGATAACCTCTAACAAGGCTTCTCAGAAAGAAAAGAGAGAGCACCCAAATAGACAAAATCACAAATGAAAATAGATCTATTACAACTAATCCCTCAGAAATACAAGCAATTATCAGAGATTATTATGAAAACGTACATGCCAACAAACTGGACAACCTAGAAGAAGTGGACAAATTCCTAAACACACACACACTACCAAAATTCAAACAGAAAGAGTTAGAAAACCTAAACATACCCATAACCAGTGAAGAAATTGAATCAGTTATCAAAAGTCTCCCAATGAATAAGAGCCGTGGGCAAGATGCCTTCCCTGGGAAATTCTACCAGACATTTAAAGCAGAGTTGATACCCATTCTTCTCAAACTATTCCAAAAAAAATAGAAATAGAAGGAAAACTTCTGGACTCATTCTATGAAACCAACATCACTTTGACTCCCAAACCAGACAGAGACCCAGAAAAAAAAAGAGAACTACAGGCCAATATCCTTAATGAATACGGACGCAAAAATTTTCAACAAGATATTTGCAAATCAAATTCAAGAGCATATAAAAAGAATTATCCACCATGATCAAGTGGGATTCATTCCTGGATTACAGAGCTGGTTCAATATTCACAAATCAATCAATGTGATACATCACATTAACAAAAGAAGAGATAAAAACCATATGATCCTGTTGATAGATGCATAAAAAGCATTTGACAAAATACATCATCCTTTATTAATAAAGACCTCCGAGAAAGTCTGGATAGAAGGAACCTACTTAAATATCATAAAAGCCATTTATGAAAAGTCCACAGCTAATATCATCCTCAATGGGGAAAAACTGAGAGCTTTCCCCCTGAGATCAGGAACATAACAGGGATGTCCACTCTCACCACTGTTGTTTAACATAGTGCTGGAGTCTTAGCATCAGGAATCAGACAACAAAAGGAAATAAAAGGCATCTGAATTGGAAAAGATGAAGTGAAACTTTCACTTTTTTAACATAGTGCTGGAGTCTTAGCATCAGGAATCAGACAACAAAAGGAAATAAAAGGCATCTGAATTGGAAAAGATGAAGTGAAACTTTCACTTTTCGTAGATGACATGAAAATCTACATGGAAAACCTGACAGACTCCACCAGAAGCATACTAGAACTGATCCATGAATTCAGTAAAGTTGCAGAATACAAACCCAACATACAGAAATGGTTGAATTTTCATATACCAATAATGAAGCAACAGAAAGAGAAATCAAGAAACTGATCCCACAATTGCACAAAAAAACCATAAATATACCTAGGAATAAACCTAACCAAAGATATAAAATATCTGTATGATATTTTAACTATAGAAAAATTATAAAGGAAATTGAAGAAGACACAAAGAAATGGAAAAATATTCCTTGCTCATGGAGCAGAATAAATATTGTGAAAATGTCATTAGTACCCAAAGCAATCTACACATTCAATGCAATCCCAATCAAAATTGCACCAGCATTCTTTGCAAAGCTAGAACAAACTATCCTAACATTTGTATGGAACCATGAAAGACCCCAAATAGCCAAAGTAATATTGAAGAAGGAAACCAAAACCAGAGGCATCACAATCCCAAACTTTAGCCTCTTCTACAAAGCTGTCATCATCAAGACAGTATGGTATTGGCACAAAAACAGACACATAGAACAATGGAATAGAATATAGAATCCAGAACTGGACCCACAAATGTATAGCCAATTAATCTTCGATAAAGCAGGAAAGAGTGTCCAATGGACAAAAGACAGCCTCTTTAACAGATGGTGCTGGGAGAATTGGACAGCAACATGCAAAAGAATGAAACTAGATTACTTTCTTACACCATACACAAAAATAAACTCAAAATGTAAAGGACCTGAATGTAAGACAGGAAACCATCACAACCCTCAAGGAGAAAGCAGGAAACAACCTCCTTGACCTTAACTGCAATAATTTCTTACTTGACACATCCCCAAAACAAAGGAATCAAGAGCAAAAATGAACTATTGGGACCTCATCAAAATAAAAGGCTTCTGCACTGCAAAGAAAACAATCAATAAAAACTAATAGGCAACCAACAAAATGGGAAATGATAGTTGCAAATGACATATCAGATAAAGGGCTAGTATCCAAAATCTATAACGAACTCACCAAACTCCACACTTGAAAAACAAATAATCCAGTGAAGACATTGACAGAAGACATGAACAGACGTTTCTCCAAAGAGGACATCCAGATGGCCAACAGACACATGAAAAGGTGCTCAACGTCTTTCATCATCAAGGAAATACAAATCAAAACCACACACCTTACACCAGTCAGAATGGCTAAAATGATCAAATGAGGATACTGTAGATGCTGGTGAGAATGTGGAGGAACGGGCACCCTGCTACACTGTTGGTGGGAATGTAAACTGGTGCAGTAGCTCTGGGAAACAATGTGGGGGTTCCTCAAAAAATTAATAATATCACTCCCCTATGACCCAGCAATAGCACTGAAAGGGATTTACCAAAGAGATACAGAAGTGCTGATGCATAGGGGCACATGTACCCAATGTTCAAAGTGGCACTTTCAACAATAGTCAAATCATGGAAAGAGCCTAAATGTCCATCAACTGATGAATGGGTCAAGAATAGGTGGTTTATCTATACAATGGAATACTTCATGACAGTGAGAAAGAATGAAATCTGACCATTTCTAGCAATGTGGATGGAACTCAAGGGTGTTTTGCTAAGTGAAATAAGTCAGGCCAAGAAGGACAGATACCATATGTTTTCACCTTTAAGTGGAACAGGAGAAACTTAACAGAGGACCATGGAGTAGGGGAAGGGGAAA
>NC_043708.1:119264032-119291991 GCF_006229205.1 Suricata suricatta
ATTAGAAGGTTAAGTAACAACTAGTTAATCACCTAATTTCACAGCTATCTGAAGTGGCAATCGTTATATAGCAGCTTATCTATGATACATTCAAGATAAATGATACAATTTATTACTTGTTCATAAGCTACAACACAGCCTGCTTAATACCTTTCCTTAAATTCCACCTCTATACTACAATATACTTGAGGTCCATGCAGAAAAGTAGCTACCTTTTATATAGGAAATGGATGATTAAGTCTTTGGTGTTGTAAAAGCGACTTCATTTAAACATAACCACCCCCACCACCAAAAAAAGAAGAGGAAAAAAAAAGGAATGAAAATAATAAGGGGAAAACCCAAGACACACTTCCTAGGGAGAAAAACAAACAAACAAACAAAAACAAAAAAAAAATCATGTAATTTCTGTCCTTGACGGAATGTATTAAATAAGCAAACACCACCAACAAGCAAAACAAGTACTACAATGTAAAAATATTAAAAAAAAAACCCTCTCACATGCATAAATGAAAGATTGCACACAAAGAACTCACATCTTTTCAAGCTTCAATAGTAAATATTCTGCTACTATGTATTAAATACTGCATGGTTTGCCCAAGCTAAGATGAAACCACATCATAAATCAATAAGCTTCTGGAGTTTTGCATGGGATTATGTTAAGTTATAGATCAACTCAGGGAGAATGCAAAATAATTAAGGAGTTCAATCTATGTGCACAATTAACCTATCCACTTATTTAAATCTTACTTATATTTTTTGGAATGTATATTTTTGTAGGTTTTAGTCTAGATATAACATCTTTCATGAAATTTATGTCTAAGTATTGTATTTTTATTACACTTTCTAAATATATGATTTATAAATAGAAATATAAATGATATCTCTAGATTGACTTTTTTCCCAGAGATCTTACTAAATATAAGTTCCCTTATTAGGTTTAGGAGTGTTTTGGTAGATTCCTAAGTACATTCTACCTAAACAGTTATGTTAACTACTGATAAATGCAGTTCCATTCACTTACTATCTATCATAATATCTTCTTGCTCATTGCACAGGTTAACACTGTCATCAATATTAAGTAATGTTCCTCATCTGAGGTTGAAAGTAGCCAATATCTTACTCTTAAGTATTATGTTAGCTGCAAGCTTTTCGTAGTGACCTGACCAGATTGAGGAAGTTACCTTACATTCCTGGCTATTTCAGTATTGAAGGATAGTTTTGCTGGTAATAGAACTCTAGCTTGGAGGCTATTTTCTTTTGGCTCTTTGATGTTATCATTCCACTGTGTGTAGGCTTATGTTACTATTCCCCTTGGTATGTAATAGTTCTATTTTCCTCTGCTTTTAAGAGTTTCTCTTCAATTTTCAGCAGTTTCACTATATGCCATTTGCTTTGTATTTATTCTTTTGAAAGTTTCAGACCTCTAAAAATTATCTTTAGTCCATTTTAGAAAATCCTTGGTGATTTATCTATTCAAATATTGCTTCTGCCCCCTTTTTTTCTATTTTCTTGAACATACTAATTATAATGATTTAAAGTCTCTGTCAGATAACTTCAAAATTTGGATAATCTGCATGCCTTTTTCTGTTATCTCATTTTTCCCTTTTGGTTTTCATTCGGTTACTCTTGGAGTTTTTTGTTTGGTTGGTTTTGTTTTTGTTTGGATTTGGCATACCTGGTAATTTTTGCTTGCCTTATAGACCTTGTGAATATAAAATTTCAGAGGCCCCAAGTGATGTTATCCTAGAAAGGGCTCACCCTTCCCCTGCTGGTGGCTGATTACCTTACAGTGGTCACAGACTGATGAGTTGAGGCTGTGTTTCAGTTCTGGTAAGGCTCAGGGTATTTTGTGTTCACTCCTGTTCTAATAGTTTCAACTCATCCTATTGTATTTTGTGGGAACTTCCTCGCCTGATGTATAGTAAACTTTGTATTTTATGAGGCTACTGTTTTGGGTCAATAACTATGAGATGTCCAAAATTTTACAGGCAGAAAACCTGAGACTTCTTGTTCACAGGAGAAAGATTCTGTTATAGTTGAGGCACGTACAAAATCTGGGACATCCCGCGAGAGGATTTTTCTTCTTGTGGAAACCTAAAGGGTGGCCCTGAGAAATAAAACCTTATCAATATGCCTCCCTCCCCTATACATTCTGCAGTATGGAATATTCCTTCCCTACATGCTAGAGTTGTTGCTTCTCCCCTTATCACAAAATTGGTATATGCCATCAGAGTGCCTGTAACTTACCTATTTTTTTTCAACCTCTTCCTAATCACAAGTGCATCTCTCATCCACAAAGGTCAGCCAAAAGAAGGACAAAGTATTGTGCTTACTTCAGCAGCACATATACTAAAAAAAAAAAAAAAGGACAAAGTATTTTTATAAAACTGAATCATAACTAGGTGTGAATCCTCTAGGTTCCGTTTTGGCTAAACTGCCACCCAGAGGATGTGCCAAACAGACTAGCCTAGGGTTGCCACTACGGACCAAAAAAAAAAAAAAAAAAAAAAAAAAAAAGCAACATGACCATAAATGGTCAGGAAGGAATTGGATTTTCAAAACAGATCTATATAACCCCTATCCTATTCAACTTGCTCATTATCTATAAAGCAGTTGAGAGGGTAGTCCCCTTGGGGGACAGCCACATTCAGTGAACAAACTGCCTTAGTAGTAAAGGTGCTGCTATGGACTGAATGTTTGTGTCTCACCCTAAATCCCTATGTTGGAACCCTGATCCTTAATGTGATGGTATTTGGCAGTAGGGCCTTTAAGAGGTAATTAAGTTTAAATAAGGTCATGAGGATGGGGCCCCCATGATGGGATTAGTGTCCTTACAAAACGAGGAAGAGATCAGAGCTCACTATCCACCATGAGAGAGCACAGCAAGAAGTCTGCCACCTACAAATCTGGAAGAGGGTTCTGACCAGGAACCACATTAGCCATCACTTCAATCTGGGACTTCCAGCCTCTACAGCTGTGAGAAATAAGTGTCTGTGGTTTAAGCTACCCAGTCTGCAGTATTTTATTATAGCAGCCCAAAATGACTACTTTTCTCGATTTTTCTCATAGATTTCTAGCTTATTTTTAGTACAACCAGAACACATACTATGAATGATTTCAAATCCTTTGAAATTTGTTGACACTTTTTTATGGCCCAATATATGGTTGATATTGGAAAATATTCTAAGTGACTTGAAAAAAATGTAATTATTTTGCAGTCAGTGGGGTGGAGTGTTATACATATGTCAAGTCGACCTATATATTAGATCAGGTTCTTGAATTATGTTTATCTAATCTCTACGGAAGTTTTTGTTTGTTGAGTCTATCATTTATCCAGAGACTTTGGTTTAAAATCTCCAGTTTTGATTTTCGGTTTATTTCTCTCTTGAGTCTATCAATTTTTGCTTTATATATATTTTAAACTAAGTCTTAGATACACATTAAGTGTCATTATATTTTCCATTTGACTTTACTATGTTATCACTATGAAATATCCCTCTTTATCCTGCGCCATAATAATGTCACCTACATCTGATATCAGTAGGACTTTACTAGCTTTAATTTTGCTTAGTTTTTTTTTTTTGGTTTTTCACAGTTTTTTTTAATTTATTTATTTTGAGAGATGGAGTGATAACATGAGAGGGGAGAGACAGAGAGAGAGAATCCCAAGCAGACTCCATGCTGTCAGTGCAGAGCCTGACGTGCAATTCAATCTCCTAAAACATGAGAGCATGACCTTGAGCTGAAATCAAGTCTGACACTTAACCAGCTGAGCCACCCAAGGAGCCCCTTTGCTTAGTTTTGAATGGTGTATCTTTCTCTACCTAGTTACTGTTATATTTCTGTGTCATTATGTTTATGGTGTCTTATATTGGCAGAATATACTTGGTTTTTTTTAAACAAGATTGACAATCTCTGTCTTTTAATTGGAGTATTTAGTTCACTCACATTTAATATAAATATTGACATTTTTTTCAAATACATTATTTTGCAGTTTATTGTATCTTATTGTGGCTCTTTTTTCTTCTCTCATATTTTTTGAATTATTTAAGAATATTTATTATTCTGGTTTCCCCACTACTAGCTTGTCAGTTACATGTTCTTTTATTATTCTCGTAGTGGTTACCCTAAAGTTTCCAAAACCCACCATCAAGCTATTAGAATGTACTTTAATTTTGCCTTTTTAACACTTCCTGGTCAATGTAAGGATCTTAGGATTTATGTCACTTATTACACATTTCCATATTTTGTGTTACTGCTGTCAAGTATTTTAATTCTACATATACTTCAATCCTCAAAAAGGCATCTCTGATATTGCTTTAAACAGTCAATATTTATTTACATTTACCAACACACATGCCTTTTCAAGCCTTTTATTCCTTCTTTGTGCCCTGCAGTATTCTCTACTGAATCCTTTTATTATTCTTTACCGCAGGTCTGATGGGTTCTCCCTTTCTGATCATCTGAAGTCTGGAGTTGTAGAATGGCAATTAACTGCCAGAATAGGATAGAAGCACAGGTTCTCCACTCTGCTTTGTTGACACCTGTGGAGGCATGTGCTTCTTGGTACTGCTGGGAGGGAGCAGAGGGACCTCATTACCACCACATGGGTGTGAAAGGTTAAGCTCCCCATATGTTCTCAGTTGGTAGGGGGTGGAGTCCATATTATCACCCAGCAGGACTGAAGAGCTGGCAGTGATTTCAGCCTTCTCTGACACCATCTGGCACTGGGGGAACGGATGGTGAGTGGCTCATTATGCCTCTTAAGGTTGAAAGCTTCAGCTTCCCACTTCACCTTTGCTGACCGGGATGATGATGAGCTATAGTTTCTTCTGTGGCACTTGCCTTAAATAGAGCAGTTACTGTCTGCCTTCCTAAGCTGCCCCTTTCCTTCCATACTGTCTAGAGTGAGCATAATTCTTTTGCCTCCATTGGCGTCTCCAGGTTGTCAGCTTTTCCAATACCTGGCCTGGGATTTGGGCACAAAAAGAAACTCCAGAGAGCTACACCATCTTGTTTCTCAGATCCCAAGGTTCCTGGTCAGTCCGCCTCTTCCTCCACTTTTAAGTCTTCCTGTGCTATTCTGCACATGATGTCCAGGATTTTTCGTTATATTTAAGAGAAGGAATAGGAGAAAGTATATCTACTCCATCTTCCTGGAAGCAGAAGTCTCTGGATGTGTTAGTGAGATTTAACAGGAATATACCTAAGTAGCAATGATGGTTTGGATGTGTTAAATTAAATGTAAACCATACTTTTGGAGGTGTGTATGCATCAAAAAAGGATGGTACATGAGAAAAAAAATAACTTTCAGAAAGGGAAACTGTGTTCAAGTAAATTACAGAGAAACTTTTATTTGTGTGTGTGTGTGTGTGTGTGCGCACGCGCGTGCACGCATGTGTGTAAAATGTTCCCAGATTCAAGAAGAAAAGCCTTTGTCCTTGAGTTTCTTAACCCTCTTGCTAATTGATAAATTTGTCCATTTATCTTAGAGGCAAAATAGTCATAATGTTCTACCTTCCCACTGAAGTTTTCTAGAACCCTCTCAAAAATCATCTGCTGACGTCTACGCTTACTTAGCAAGCATTCAAATGCTCTGTTCTGGGATTCTCTTCTAAAGTGAGCTTCTGTTTCAGGTCGCCTGAACTGGTGGTCCACTGTGTGCACGAGCTGTAAACGGCTTCTTCCTTTGGCCACTACAGGGGATGGGAACTGCCTTTTACACGCCGCCTCGCTGGGTAAGCTCCACACAGCGACAGAGGGTGGCAGCACCCCAGGCCTGCTCTGCTCACTGTTAAAGGACAGACATATGCTAACTAGAGCCATGCACATCACTCATCTGGAAGAGTCCCCAAGGGACGGAGGCAGCAATCCAGTCCTTGTCAAACAGCTGGCAGGCTTGGTGAGAACACAGAGCATATATGAGAAAAGACCTAATATAAAAGAAGGAAGCCTAATCATGAGCTGCAGTCATGGGGATTAGACATCATGTCCTAGAGCAATAAAAGAGGACTTCCTGGAGGAGGTAGGATTTTACTGAGACTTGAAAGACTTGAAAGAATATAAAAAAGGACATTTCATATAGGCAGACTTCATGGAAAAGCATGAAGACAGGAATTAACAGGATGTTTGGAAGCAGGGCTGAGCTTGGTTGGGCTTGAGCAGGAAGTTTGGGGAGCAGTACGTTAAGTTGGGTAGGTATGGAGCCACCACATTGACAGCAGTCCATGCACTTTGACTGCTGATGTAGGTATCACTTGGGTAAATCACAGGGGAATATACACAATTAGAATATACAGCAGGGAGGTCAGCAACCTTCAGCTGAGTTGTCTGCTTCCTGGTCACAAAAAGCCATGTCAGCAAGTGCACAGGCATGAGCAGCACTATTTGAATAACTCATGGTAGACTTCCTAGAAGCTCAACCATCCCTTCCAGACCCAGCCTTATACATATAAAACCAGATTAGCTTTGACAGGCAGGGCTGGATTTGTGCAGGGGACCCAGGCCTCAAGAGCTGGCCATCCCCCTCAGTCCTAGAGTGAAGTGTCTCTCTCCACAAATGGGACCTTCAAATGAAAATATTCTTAGTTGGCGAGTTTGACCAAGAATATTCCTTGTTGGTCAAACTCCACTTCCAGGTAAACATGGTTGATGGTATGACCCAGAGCAAGGGCCAGACCCCAAACCTCTCTGAGCCTGTAAGTGAGGCTGGTCAAGTAACAGGTGGACAGAGGTGAGATGCCTAAAACTCACAGAGGGAAATGCATCAGGTCTACAAAGGGGCCTGAGAGCCTCTGAGGGGAATGGAGCCCCACAGCAAGGGGCCACACTCCACAGGCTTGGTCAGGAATGATGGAGGACAAGAAGCTCCCACCTACCTGCTTCCTTTCCATTTCAAAACAAACACATTTCTGTCTGTTGGCATTATAAAAGTATTCCACATTCATCACAATACAAAAATAAAAATCAACAACCCTACCACCCAGCGAGCGCCATTTTAATGTTTTGGTGTATATTGTCTCCTCTTCCAGTGAAATTATGATCTCACAGTGCTCACAGTTTGGAATCCAGAATTTTCCCCTTAAAATTATATTGTGAATTACTTGTATTTTTGGTAGTTATGTCATAGTTCATCATAATGTATTAACTATTCCCTTGCTCCGGAACATTTCTTTACTTTGTTGTGTGTAAACCTGGAAAGAACACAAAAGAAGAAATCTCTCATCTTTGTCACACAACAGCCTCATTACAGAGGAAATGCCTGTATCCTCAGAAACTGCAGTGTGCAGAGACACTGTCCCTTCTCAGCACTACAGGTGGGCAAAGCCACAAATCAGGTCACATGCCACTGTGTTCTGGCCTGTGGGCAGGTGTTTTCTCGGTCAGCACAGTGGACCTCCTGTCTGCCTGGGAAGAGAAAGCCTCCCATGGGCCAGCCTTGCTCCAGCTGCTAAAGAGGCTGGGCCATGGCTGAATCGGGTGCTCTTGGCCAGTTGAATCTTTTCTCCTGGTTCCTTGTTTTCCTTTTGTACTCCAATTACTAAACTCCAGAGGGAGGGGCAGCACTGCCCAAAGCAGCCATGCAACACTGACCAGGGGTGGTTATTAAAACTGCTGACCAGGCATGACATTGACCTAGGGTTGTGCGGCACACACAGAAATTACAGTATCCTAGGGCCAGGCTTGTAAGCAAACATTAATGGGGCTGGGAGACCCTCTCTGGAAGAGAGACCTGAACAAGGAGTTTTGAGAGGAGACTGCAGGCAGGTCTGAGAGATGAGTAAGATCAATTTGGCTTGTTTATAACAGGAGCATTAATGGCCACTGCCATCCATCTATGTTGCAGAAAAAAAAAAAAAAAAGACAAAAGCCTCTCTTGCCTCTCTTGCCTCTCTTGATGGAAAGCCCATAGCAGCCCCTGGTTATTGCATACCTTTGCACTAAAAGATATATGGCCGATTGAGCCTTTAGAGATTAGATCAGTGCAGGTCACTCCTCTTGTGAAAGCCCTCCAGGGGCACTCAGCTCACCTAAAAGTCCACCTTTTCACCCTTCACCTTGTCTCCTTGATCCTCCCTCCAGCCACATTTCCCTCTTGCTATTTCTCAGGTTTGCCATGTGGGCGCCCCTAGGGGCTGGTGCCTGGCCTTCCCCTCTGCCTCGGATGATAACCCAGCTCCCTCCTATACCCACTCGAGTCTCTGGTCTGATGTCACCATTCATGCCATGACCAATGCCAACCAGCATCCCGTCCTCTTGGCCTGCTTCATCTCTCCTTATGGGGCCACTTCCCCTGAGGTCGTATGTTATGTGGCAATTCCGTGACTGCTCCACCTTCCCCAGTGTGAGCTCTCTGAGATTTTAGGAACTTCGTCTGTCCTGATTGCTGCTGTGGGTATTCCCAACAACAAGAATGGTATCTCACCCTTTTTATGAATTAGGTTTGGAATTAATTAAATTGAATTAATGCCATTTAATTAAATGGATAGATATGGATGCATGGATGGATAGATGGATGGACAGATGGATGGAAGGATGGATAGATTCCCTTCACTTTTTCCCCACAGCCAGAGGGGCACCTCTCATTACTGTTTCTTCCATTTGTTGGGTCTCTTGACCACATCTCAACTGCCCCAAGAATGTACTCAGAAATGGCTGGTTTTCCTTATAATCCCTCACCACCCAGCAGAGGCTGGGTAGGGGGTAAGGGAGAAAGAACTTCTACCTCAACAGCAGGTACTTTCTCTTAGGTCCAGATGTTTGCAGTGGTGTCCACTGACGCTCGGCTACTCAGGAGGCTGATATGCCTGAGGGCAGAGATATTAGATGTGGCAGACCCTAGATGAAGCCAGGGTCTGATTGCCATCCTGGCTTGAGGCCCCATGTGAAGACACATGAACAACCTATCCACAGAGACTATCTCTCACTCAAATACAAGACGTGGACAGTGAACATGAGGTCCTTCAAAACAAACCTGTGAAATTGAAAGTGGCTTGCCACAGGTCCCAGAGAAAAGCAACCCACTGTTGCTTCCTGAGAGGGGACAGCCTCCTTCATTCACCAACTTGCTTCAATGGGAAACGGAGAAAGAGACCAGAGGGGAATTGCTAGTTAATCATGAGAACTGATGGCTGACTAATGAGTTATCTTTGTGTGCAGATGCATGAGGCCAGGCCTGGTAAGTTGTGACAGTCTGAGTCACCTACTGATTTGTCCCCCTCTTCATGTCCTGTCTTTCTGCTGCTCCTCTTGGGCTTCCCGCTACAGGAATGTGGGGATTTCATGATCGGGACCTGGTTTTGCGGAAAGCTCTCTACACCATGATGAGGACAGGGGCTGAAAGGGAAGCCCTAAAGCGAAGATGGAGGTGGCAGCAGACACAACAGAACAAGGAGGTTTGTACCTACTGGGGTGTTCAGAGCCTGGGACCCACACCAAACACAGCCATGAGCCCTGGTGAAGTCCAGAGCTGGGCCCCAAGGCCAAGTTTGTCTTGTGAGGTCAGGCAGCAATCGCTTCTGGGACTAGTAAAGATTTTTCCATTTAAACCCACTGAAGAGGTCCCCATAATAAAAGCTCAGCCCCTGGCACACACCGTGATGACATGTCGACTCTTACTGCCTGTCCTTGCATTATTATGAAAACCAGCCATCTTCACTCTGAAAAGCTGTCCTGGCTTGGTTGATGAATTATACAGTCACCTATGTCTGGTCACTACTGTTGGTGGCTTGAAGGTCAGGTGTAGCTACAGGGCAGTCCTGGCACAGTCTACAGCCCCAGTTCCTGGGCATGTACTCAATCCACAGAGAATCCCAGTCCTCCTGATGATAAGGGACATTAGTACTTCGCTGTCCTAGAAGAATCTGCCTGCTCGCTGACTGAACTTGGTTCATCATCCCTTTAAACTGTTTAAATGTCAACCCCAAGCCTGGGGTGTGTGCAGATGATGTTTCATCATTCTCACCCCCTGGGAATGACCCTAATTGCTGGATGGACCCCCAACAGCATTGAAATTGGAGACTGGGCATTCTGAAAAAATATTGTTGATAGCACACAGTGACGGTCAGTGGCCAGTAGCAGGTGGTGCCCAGCCTGGGTGTTGGTTGGGCTTGGACTGAAACCAGAGGTCCAGCAGGGCCTCCAGGCTCGCCCGGAGTGGGGGTGGGTGAAGAGACCAGCCCACCACCTCCTGAGCCGGCTTCCATTGTGCCAGTCAGGGCTGGTGTACACCGAGGAGGAATGGGAGCGGGAGTGGACTGAGCTGCTGAAATTGGCGTCCAGCGAGCCACGCACGCACTTCAGCAAGAATGGTGGCACAGGCGGGGGGTAAGTGCTGCCCCTTCCCCTCCCCAGTGGTCACCTTGAGCTCCTGGCCACCCAGCGTGGGAAGTGGCTCGAGGGAGCTGGTGGTAACCCCAGGCCGGGGGAGACACAAAGCCTCCTGCCTTCAGATACTAGATTCTCCTAAAACTCAGGGCAGAGTTGTGGGACATAGTTGGACCCCTGCCAGATATTTGGGGAAAAGTTTACACAGCCTTGCATGCATTTTGCAGGTCAAGGCATGAAGGTCACCAGTGTCACCCCTTCGTCATTAAGACAGTGCTGGGGAGAGGACTCCCTGCACAGCCAGCCTTTGTAGGAGGCATGTGACTTGGGAGACCCTGAACACTTCTGTTGTACTCACCAGGCTCAGAAGCCTCAAGCGGCTGGGTTTGGATTTTTTTCCACCTAAATATCAATCTATTTAATTTCTGGCTTCAAGAAGTCACACTGAGGGGCATCTGGGTGGCTCAGTTGGTTGAGCATCTGACTTTAGCTCAGGCCATGATCTCATGGTTTGTAAGCTCAAGCTCTGCATCAGGCTGGCTGCTATAGCCTGCTTTGGATTCTCCTCCCCTCTCTCTCTCTCAAAAAAAAAAAAATCCTGAGTGTTGACACTGAGAAGACTGAAGAAAGGATCAGATGCCAGTAGACAGCCCATGCTGGTGGTATGTCCTGGCTCCACATCTTGGCTTCTGAGCCCTAAGCCACCAGCAGCAGGGCCTAGGGCTTCCCGGGCCTGGCACTATATCAACGACCCTCAAAGACAAGTCCTCGGTACAGAAACCCATAAACACAATTCCCACAGGGTGGTTTTGTCACTTTATTTTAATAATGTGACATGTTAGGACCAAAAGTCTATCTTATTTAGGACATTTGGGGACAAATAATTCTAAAGGCTCAATTCATTCTTAAAAATTCCACACTCTGCTTTTCCATGCCTCCTGAGTTGTGCCTGAGCTGTGTCTAAAGAATTCCTTATCATCCCTTCCATCACTGCATCTCTGGCATCTGCCACAGGGCAGACACTGTAGATACAGGTAGATTGACTCTAGCCCAGTGTGTCTTCTGGGGTGGGGGGATGGGGATACAATAATAACCATCACTACATCCTGTGTCCCCAGAGGCCCCCCATCCAGGAGGCACTTGGACCCTCCTCACACAGATGATCAGGCGTATCTTAACTCTTAAGGCCTCAGCTCCTCCTGCTCCCTGGGAACCAAGAGAGCCCAGAGCTGAGTGACGGGCAGAAGGAGTTGCATATCTGCTGTTCATTTCTGTCTCCTTCTCATGGGACTCAGGTTTGCCAACTCAGTAGGGGCAGGACCATGGCAGATAGGCTTCCTTTAGGATGGCCCGCATCTCTGTTCTTCTTTTAAACTTTGGGGAAATGGAGGAAGACAGAAGGCATTGGACCAGCTACCCACTCTTCCCAGCTCACAGGAAGAGGGCTCTGGTGTTGCTGAGACATGTCAACCCAATTGTAGCTCTCATGCACCTTCAAATGCACCTCCCAGGATCCCTTCACCATCAATTTGGTCTCAGTTGTAAAGATAAAAATGTGTCTAGCCAGAAGCAATGAGTATTAAATGAAAGGTGTCACTTCACCCCGAGAGATCTCTTGGTTTTTTTAGTCCCCTCCACTGCAACTTGGACCAGCAGGTTTGGGGATCCAATAAACATCACACAAGCTCCCAGCATCCTTTTCCATCAGAGGGCATAGAGGTATTAGGGAGGGGTGGGCAATGCCTGATGCAGCTGGGGACTCTGACACCTGCCAGGCCCTCAGGAGCACCCCCTTTGCTGGTCATTTGCATAGACCACAGCAAGGAAATGCTCTTCAGGATGGTGTCCAAGCCCTCATGGCTGATTTCTCCTGAGTTTTTAATGGTTCCAGAAACTCAAATACTACCCCCTGTGGCCCCCCCCATGCCAAAGTTCAGAGTATTCTGGCCTGATGTCTGCCCACAGGACCATGTTTGGGCTCAGTATGGTCACTTGGATCCCACAGCAGCAGGTGAATCCCAGAAGGAGGCAAGGAACTTCTAGAAATGAAGGGTTTTTTTGTTCTGACATGTTAGTTTTATAAACATGTGTGAGCTCTGCATGAGACATGAGATTTTAGTCTCTCTCACCTGGTCTTTTCACCTTTTCCTTCCTTCTGGATCACTCTTGTATGGTCAGGCTAACCAAGAATACCAGTTGTTCTCTTCCTCCAGGAGACGCTCCTCTGCTACGGGGCTCCAACCTCCCTTTGGGGTTCAGAATTTCAAAAGAGAGACTATTTTTAGTGAGTTATCAGTATCTCTGCATTTTGCCTCAGTCATCCCTGGGCAAAGGGAATAGGTTTCTCTCCTCACGTTGAGCTGAGTGATATGGGGTATCTCTGGAGCTTGAAGGCCTTGGAGACTGGTACCCAATGTCTTCCCCAAGGCTCTGAAGGCTGAGGCTGGTGAGCTCCCAAGTCCTCAGAGACATGGAGGGCTGTGCAGTGTAAGAGCTACATATGCAGGCTTTCTGAGCACCAGGAGTGAACCCTGGGATGAGACCTGAGCTGGGCTGTCTTCGGGAGGACTCTGCTACAATGGGGGCAAACCCAAGAAGCTAGGCCAGAAGACTGGTCACAAGACATCAACTTAGGGTGTTCTGTTCAGGGAAGGAGGGTAGAGACAGCTGTGAGGAGGCCCCAAGACCTGCAAAATCACCTCCATAGAAATGGAGGTCAGCATTTGGGCCTCCACCAAAAACAATGGGCACCCAAAAGAAGAAAGTCAAAAAGGACTTTGTCACCCTCCAGCCTCTCCTCTCTGGCCTGTGCCAGCCACACAGGGGGCCACAAATGGCTCAGAGAATGAGGAGGCAGTGAAATGAAAAACAGACATGGCCAGGGAGTGGCAGCCCCTAGAAGAAGCAACCAGAGAAGTCACACAAAATTTCCAGGTTTCATCTGGGGATAGGAGAGAACTAAGCAAGAGAATGAGTTTGCAGGTGTGATGGTAACAAAAACTAAAATGGCCCTCTTTGTGTTCCCTCCCACACCTGGCTCACTAAGAAACCTGGTTCCCCAGGATGAGGGACAAGCGTAGCAGCAGCAGCATGAGCCCTTCCCTCTGTCCTGCTCCGTCTGTCTCCTGGCCCCCTGGTACTGGCACAGATGGGGTCAGCATGGACACTGGCCTGGTATCATTTTTAAGCCCATTACTTCCCCCAGAATATGGCCAGGTTAAGTACCTGAAGAGGGACTGAAGGGCAGACTCGGGAATGAGCTTGGCCTTCTTTCTTCTTCCTACACAACTCACAAGCGGCCTGCCCCCAGTCTCACTGCCAGAACCCAGAAAGAGACTCTGGAGGCAGAGAAGCATATCCACTACTCACCCACGGAGAAGGGCATAGACCAGGTTGGCATCCAGGAAGGGCAGGCTACCAGCCAGATAGCCACCATGGACAGGCTGCTTAGGGCTGATGCCCCAGAGTATGTGATCACAGAGCAGGGCACCCTTGAAGACCCCAGGAAGGCAAGGTGGGTATGGGCTTCCTATTGAACTTCAGATGCACAAGAAAGACAGACAATGGCACCCTCAGACATAGACTAGCAAACATAGTAAAGAGCCCAGGCCCAGGCAGAGCCAGGTGCTTCTGAGCAGGGCACACCTACAGTGTAGGAAGAATTCCCTCTGATGCTTTCAAATCAAAATGTATCACTTCTCCATGGCCAAAATAAGAGAAATCAAATCTTCTGTGCTGCTTCTGCTGCTGTTCCAGAGACTCTCTGAGATACCACCTGTGAAATGTGACCCTTCTGAAGGCGTGCTGCTAGGATTTTTATAGCCCTATCTAACGATCACCATTGTCGCCATCTGGGTGCTCTAGTTCACATAGGGGCTCGGGGGACAGGGATGCTCCCCAGAAGGAAGACAAGGAGGTAATAAGGAAATAACTCCACCCTAAATCTGGCTACCCATCATCTGTTTGCATGTGCAGCCCCACACCATACTCTAGGAAAAGAGGGTGTGTGCAATCAAAAGAACCCAGTTACTTGTGCTGAAAATGATAAAAATCTCTGACAGAAATTAGTTTCTGGAGGTCTCTGGGTACTTCATCTAGTTTCAGGGAAACTGCATAAGGAGAGCAAGTAAAAGGGCCTGGTAGATCATGACCAGAGACCCAGACTTAAATGCACTGGGTTATAGTCCTAAGCCGGGCATGTGAAGTTGGGCATGTCTCATAAGCTTCCTGAGCCTGGGTTCTGTTCATCTGTAAAATCCACTTGGTAGGAAAGTTACTACCAGGCTGTATCAGTTTTTGATGGTTGTATAGCAAACCACCCCAAAACTGAGTGGCTTAGAGCAGTATCCAGCCAGATTTGCTGATATTCTGGGGGTCACCGGAATTGCCTGGTTCCACTCATGGGGCTGCAGCAGTCATTTGGCAGTTGGTATGAACAGGGTTAGATAGTCCGAGATAGTCTCATTCACTGCTCTGAGGCCAAGAACTAGCTCTCTCTGGGCCTCTGACCACATGGATTTTTATCTTTGAGGTGGTCCAAGCTCCTTATAATACAGTCTAAGGGCAGGAAGAGAGCAGCCCCTGATTTTCTGGTGCTTCTCAAGCTTCTGATTGCATCACGTTACAAATGTCCCATTGGCCAAAGCAAGTCACATGGTCAAGCCAGCCTCAAGGCAGAAAGATAGACTCCACCTGCGATGGGAAGAGGGGCAAAGGCACATTATAAAGGGACAAGGACACAGGAGTGGAAGGATGTAACCCCTAAAGCAATCTGTTACATATGCCAATGTTACTGTTATGGGGTGGCAAAATCACATATCTGAAGGGGTTTGGAAAGAGATACTTTTATAATAGTAAAAATAACATTTATTAAGACATTGTCACACTTATTCTGTAAATTGGCATGCCTACTACCTATATTGTATGTTGTGAAGGCCCTTCCCAGATATCTGAAATGTATTTCCTCACCCTGTGTTCCACTGGCTCATCTCAATGTCTGACATTCAACTCTTAGAAATTCAATTCTTTTAGTCTTGAGGCCTTTGAGGCTTTTAGGAGTCTCTCTGATTATGGATAAAATCCCCCCTGTTAGTTTATACATTTTATACTCAGTGGCCTGACCTCCAGAGTCTGGTCCCACAGGAATGAAGTACACACAAAAAAATGGCTTACTGGATTGTGCTGGGTATAGCTGAGGAGGAATTTTATAAATTAGAAAACTTGAGGCACCTGGGTGACTCATTTGGTTAAGCATCTGACTTTGCATCAGATCATGATCTCATGGTTTGTGAGTTCGAGCCCCAACAGCTGGGAACCTGGAGCCTGTTTTGGAATCTGTGTGTGTGTGTGTATCTCTCTCTGCCCCTCCACTGCTAGCACTCTGTCTCTCTCTCACTTAAAAATAAACATTAAATTTTTTTAAATAAATTAGGAAACTAATGATGAGAGAGATTAATTGATTTTTTAAAATTTTTTTATGTTTATTTATTTTTAGGAGACAGACATAGACAGAGGATGCAGCAGGAGGAGCAGAGAGAGAGGGAGACACAGAATCTGATCTGACAGCACAGAGCCCAATGCAGGGCTCAAACCCACGAACTGTGAGGTCATGACCTGGGCCAACGTCAGATGCTTAACCGACTGAGCCACCCAGGAATTGACTTATCTCCAGTTAGTAACTGATGAAGCTAGAATATAGACCCAGATATGTCTGAGACACAGCCCTGGGGTTTCCCAGAGCATATACTGGGACAAGCCTCAGTAACTTTTTAAGAGTGCACTGCAGATAGGCCTTTTGAGTCCTGACATATTGGAATCTGTGTTTATTCTACCTCACTTTTGGTGGATAGGTTGGCTAGGTATAAAATTCTAACTTTAAATTCATGATATGAATGATGTCATCAAAGAAAAAGAAAGACATCAGCTTTCTGGCATTCACTTCAGGTTGGCTAATTTGAGATAAGAAACAAGTGTATGAAATCCAAACACTAAATATATTCAACTTCTTAATCTTTAGAAGCTCTGAAAAAGATTTCTTCATTAGCTTGATATTTATTAATTGCCTTCCATTTGCCATGCATTTTTATATGCACAGTCTCATTATACCATCACAGTAAGCTTGTGAGGTAAAGATTATAATTTTCATCTAACATATGAGGAAACTTGGATTCAAGATGGAAAATGACTTGTCCTGGGTATTGAATGACAGAGCCATAGTTCAAACTCAGATCATCTGTCTCCCAGGTCCCCCACTTTTTTTTTCCTGTCCTTTCTCTCAGAAGCCTGTCTCCATTATTATGGAGAATTGGATTCTTGCCACCTTTAGAACCTTTAGTTCTGTGGGCAATGGAATAATATTCCCTTGTTTTCTAGTCCAATTCCAGGATGTGTTTCAAGGGGATTCCATTTGAATCCCAGCCCTTACTAACAATAGACTAAGCCTGCACAATCAGTTGTCTGCTCTGTGAATGTACAGAAAGGCATTTTCCAACTCAGGCTCTCTGAGTCTCCCTTTCCTCATCTGTCAAGTGTTGAAAACCTTTGTAAACATTAGGTCAATAATGAATTGATGGGAGGAATTATCTTAAATACATTTACAATGAACTATTACCAAGCAATTTTCAACACAACCACTACATTTTGGGGAGGCAGGGAGTAAACCAGGATCCTCTCAGTTCTAAGAATATAATGTGAACCCAACAGAAATGAAAAATGCACTACATTTGTTAGAAGGTCAAAAAGAAAATGCACTGACAATACCAAGTGCTAGTGAAAATGCAAAACAAATGGAATTCTCATACATAGTTGGTGGCAATATAGAATGATACAACCACTCTCAAATGTAGTCTGACAGGTTCTTATAAATTTAAACATACACTTGCCGTATGACCCAGCCATTCCATTCCTAATATTTACCCTAGAGCAGTGGTTAACAGCCAGGGGTAGCTCTCCCCCTGGGACATTTGGCCAAGGTGTAGAAATAATTTTAGTTGTCACAACTGTATGGTGGGCTGGGTAGTGCTAGAATCTAATGGGTGGAAGCCAAGGATACTGCTAAGCCTTCTAAAATGCACAGGACAGCCACCCAAGAAATAATTATCTGGTCCAGACTTTTCAGCAGTACCAAGGTTGAGAAAATCTGCCCCAGAAAAGTGAAAACATGTCCACATAAAGATCTTTATATCAGTTCTATTCAAAATTCATAAAAAATTGGAAAATCAAATAATAAACGAATTCAGCTACATTCTTATTATGGGACACTACTAATTAATTTAAAAAAACTAATACACACAACAGCTTTCATGAAACTCACAGCATTCCGCTGAATGAAAAATCAAATCTCAAAAAGTTATATGCTGTCTGTATGATTTCATTTATATGACATTATCCAAAAAGTAAAACTAACAGGACAGGGAACAGATCAATGGTTCATATACTTGTGTACAGAGGTCCAATTTTCCAATATTAATATTTGAAAAGACTATACTTTCATCATTGAAATCCTTTAACCTTTGTCAAAAAAAATAATTGGTATTATTTTTGTAGGTATTTTTTTTCTGGATTCTCTGTTATTTTCCACTGGAATATGTGCCCATTTTTTTTGACACTCACCTTCTTAATCAGTGTTACTTTACAATAAGTCTTAAAAACGGTTAGCATCATTTCTCCAACTTTCTTCTTTTTTAGTACTTTTAGTTTTGGGGGGTTTTTTGTTTTGTTTTGCTTTGCTTTCCTGTATAAATTTGTAGTATATACTTATCTGTATCTGAAAAATATCCCATTGGGATTTTGATTAGTATTGCATTAAATCTACCCATGAATTTGGGAAGTTTGAAATCTTTACAATGTTGAGTCTTCTAACACATGTTTTTCCGTGTGTTGGAGGGATACAGTATGTCTCTCCATTTATTTAGATTTTTTTATGTGTATTCATTTTGAGAGAAAGAGCATGCACATATGCAGTGCAGGGGCAGAGAGAGAGAGGTAAAGAGAGAGAATCCCAAGCAGGCTCCATGCTGTCAGTGCAGAGCCTGACATGGGGCTCAAACTCACAAACCGTGAGATCATAACCTGAGCCAGAGTCAAGAGTCAGATGCCTAAACCAACTGAGATATCCAGGCACCCCTAGATCATTTTTGATTTGTTCAATCATCATTTTGTAGTTTTAGCATATAGGTCCTATACATGTTTTATTCCATTTTTACCTGAGTAATTCATTTGGAGCTATTATAAATGATAGTGTGTGTGTGTGTGTGTGTGTGTGTGTGTGTGTGTGTGTTTTAATTAAGGTTTGCAATTGTACATTGCTAGTTATAGAATTGTGGTTGATTTTTGTGTTGACTTTGTATTCTGTGACATTACTACACTCATTTATTACATCTATGAAAGTTTTTTTGTAGATTCCTTCAGATTTTCTACATAGACATTCATATCATCTGTGAGTAGAGATAGTTTTCTTTCTTCCTTCACAGCCTTTATGCCTTTATTTTTCTTGACTTATTGCACTACTTAGAACTTTTAGTACCATGTTGAATAGGCATGCTAAGAGAGGACATCCTTTCCTGGTTACTAATCTTAGTCAGAAATCTTTATTAATATGACAATTAAGTAAGTTTTTGTAGGTATCTTTTATCAGGCTGAGGAAGTTTACTTATACTCCTTTTGTTGTGAGTTCTATCATTAATTAATGTTGAATTTTATCAAATGAATTTTCTATGTAAATTAATATGATCATGTGGGGGTTTTTCTTCTTTACTTTACATCTTCCATTTTATTATTTGTTTCCCCTGGACACCATGTGTTTGTTGTTGTTGTTCCTCTGTTCTCCTTTCTGGTCTTTTTTTCAATGTTTTTAAAGTCTCTTGATTTAACTATTGTGATTTTGACTATACTCCTTTATACGGTTTCTAAATGGTTTTAAATTACAATATACATTCTTTAAACAATCTTTTTTGGAATTGATATTTTACTTCCAGTGAAAATTATTTCATGTGACATTCAAAACCCTTACTACCATATAGGTCCCTCATCCCCTCCCTTTATGTTATAATTTTATTATATATTACATCTTCATGCCTTGAATAGCCCAGAAACCAATATTAGAATTTTGTGTGAATCTTCAAATATATATTAAAGAACTAAGAATAAAAGAATTCTCTAGCAGATCATGAAGCATTTCTGTTGCTCTTCCTTCATTTTTGATGTTTCAGCTTTTCTTCTGGTATCATTTTCTTTCTATCTGAAAAAGTCCACCAAATTCTTTTGGAAAGATTTGCTGCTTATGAATTCTCTAACTTTTCCTTCATCTGCGAATGTCTTTATTTCACCTTCATATCTAAAGGATATTTTTATTGAGTACAGAATTCTAGTTTAACCTTTTTTTTTTATAGCACTTCAGAAATGTTACTCCCCCTCAATCTGTCTTCTGTGGTTCACGGTGAGAAATTTGTAGTCATTCAAAAAATTGTTTCTCTATTGAATGTATCACCCTTTTCTGGATGCTTTCAACATTTTTTTCTCCATTTTTGGTCTTAACCATTTTATTTTGATGTGTCTGGATTTCTAGAGGTTTGTCCTCTTTATTTCTCTGAGCTTTTTGAATCTATAGATTTGTATTTTGGGCCAACTTAAGAAGCTTTCAATTATTATTTCTTTAATTTACTGTACTCTTTCTATTCTTCTGGGACTCTGGTGATAGAAATGTCAGATATTTGGCATTGTCTGACAGGTAACTTAGGGTCTCAGTTTTTCAATCTTGTCATCTTCAGATTGAATCATTTCTATTGATCTGTCTTCAAATTTACGGACTCTTTTTCCTTCAACACCAATCTGGTATTGACTCCATTCTGTGAATTTCTTTCCTCTACTTTTTATTTGGGTTTCTAAGCTTTCCTTTCAGTTTTCCTGATATCTTCTGTTTCTTTGCTGAGACTTCTTACCTTTCCATTTCTTCCAAGCACTTATTGGAGCATTCTCATAACTACCTGAAAGCCTTTGTCAGATCATTCCACCATCTGTACCAACTCAAACATAATGCATTTTGCTTGCTCCCTTTCTTGAACATTGGGATCTTTGTGGTTCATCATATATCAGGTAACTTTAGACTGCATCTTGGAAGTTTTGGATCATATGTTTTGAGACTCTGGGTTTGTTTATAATCTATGGAAAATGCAGACAGTTTTGTTTTAGCAGGCTGCAAGCTGGTTACGTTCATACCATTGGGTTCAACCTACCTTCCCTGGGCTTTGGGTACAATGTCAGTTCAGTTTTCAAAGCCTTCATTGTCCTATTCAGCTGCATTACTCAATCTGTGACCTGGGTGTGATCTATTCAGTCAGTCCTCGGAGCCTTTGGGATACTGATTAGGACCAGACATGCTCAACTTGAGGCTGGTGGGAGGGGAGTCCAGGAGTTCATAGATAATCTCACAAGGTTGTTTTCTCAAGTTGTCCCTTTCCAGGATCTTCCAAACACTTGTTGGTTGCCTGAGACTCCCTTTTCTGTCCTCCAGCCAGAATTCTAGGGCCTTGGTTACAGCACTCTACCATGGAACTCTGTGACTGAACCTGTATCCTGGGCCAGATGACCAGAGGATGGATGGGGGTGGGGGGGGGGCGGTGGAGAGAATACTAAAAAAATCGGGGAAGGGGCACCTGGGTGGCTTATTTGGTTAACCATCCAACTCTAGCTCAGGTTATTTTATAACTTTTGAGTTCGAGCCTCACATTGGGCTTTTTGCTGCCAGCACAGAGCCTGCTTCAGATCCTCTGTTTCTCCCACCCTCACCCCTCCCCTGCTTGTACTCTCTCAAAAATAAACATTTTAAAAATTATTTTAAAAAGTAAAAAATTTAAAAAATGGATTCTCCCCTGCCCAACCTCTTGGTATCATAGATCCACTGATCATTGAGGAAGGTTCCTCTCTCTCAGATTTTTGGCTTTCAGAGGCTTCTGTGGTGACCTCAGCTACTGCCTACAGGAAGCATTTGAGAGTTGGATCATGAGAGAAAGGGAAAAAGAAAAATGGGAATTTCTATGCTTTACTTGAGCTTTAAAAGTTCGTATTCTCACTCCCAAACTAGAAGGCACCTTCTGCCCCCTTATCAGTGTCCACTCATGTGCTTCAGGCTGTGTTGCAATCACATCTGGGAACACTAGAGGGTAAAACAAAAAAATGTAAATTCCGTGTTCTTCCCCAATCCACTTGCCACTATATACTTTCTAGAACCATCCAATAACTCCTCTGTGCATTCTCTCTAGGTGGGACGGTTGTGTTCAGGAGGAGTGAAGGGGTGCAGTGTTCTTAACTTGATCTGCACAGCAGCAAGAACCAGACATGGGGTGGTAGGCTGGGGTTTGGATGTGGCAGAGGAGATGAAACAGGAGCTCTAGATCAACAGACCATGTGGGGTGGATGTGGTGGGCTGAGAGGAGCCTTGGCAACCTGTGTCCCCATTGCTCCTCACCTGCATGCCCCCCACACATCAGAAGACATCCCTACCAAGTTTAGCAGTTGGGCATTTTCTTAATCCTAATTCTGCCAGATCCATTGTGGCAAGTTATATGATCTGGGAAAGATACAGCTGTGCTCCAGCACTTACTGTTGGGGCTAAGTAGCCTGTGCAAAGACTTTTACACATTCTCATTGTATCAAAACTAATCTGAATGAGTGATGGAGCTCTCCATGCAGAAATTCACTTTGATATGCTCAGCCTTCCTCGCTTGGAGATCATTAGGAAGGATGCTCCCTTAAACTGATGGTTCCATTCAGTGTTCTTGTTCTGGAACATCTTTGACCCCCACAAGGTAACTTATACACTAAGTTCTCTCTAAAGTTTGATATGTTTTTTTGCAGTCTCACCAGCAACTCAGAAGCTCCACAATGCCTTTCTGATTCAAATTTTAGGAAGTCATAACCCTGAAGACATAGATTTCTAGGTGCTCCTATTTTCATCCTGTTTACTTGCATTTCAAGAATGGAATGACCATGGGTCACTTGGGTGGCTCAGTCAGTTAAGCATTCAACTCTTGATCTTGGCTCAGGTCATGATCTCACAGTTTGTGAGATCGAGCCCTACATTGGGCTCTGCACTGACAGTGTGGAGCCTGCTTGGGATTCTTTCTCTGCCTCCCTCTCTTTCTTTCTCTCTCAACATAAATAAACTTTAAAAAAAAAAAAAGAATGGAGTGATCATGAAAGGGATTCAGCTATTTTTGTGTGGGAAATGGTCTATGGGATAAGAAAAGGAAGAGTGTATTTATAAACCTCTCAAAGTTTACCTTTTCAAAGGATATATGTATTTTATCCTGGTTTAAACTCTTCGGTAACATGAATTGTGTCTGTGACCCCACATCTCAGAGGACTGGAGGATATAGCACCTCTGCACTGTCTCTTTAAAGTACCACTTGTTTGTGCTCTGCCCAGAGAAATGCTGCACTGTTGTGCACATCACTCTGTCCTGATTCCCTGCCTCATCCAGGGCTCATATATGTTTTATATTGTTTCCTCCTTCAGGCTGCAATATCCTGATGGGACAGCTAAACCCAGTGGTTCTTTTTGATTCTCTTCCAACCCCAGCTCAGTGCTGGACACCTATTGCTGTGCTCTGTATGCACATAGAGCTGACCACTTCTGCCCCCATACACACCCAGGGGAGATATTCCTGTCCAGGTCCTGTAATACCAGTACCCAAACCTGACCTGTTCGAAGACAGGGAGCCCTGATGGGCCAAGTACTTACCCCTTTGACTAGTCTACTGGGAGCCAGAGTAGGGTGCTCTGACCTCAAAGGATTGGATGTCCTAGGAATCAGGGAAGGACAGCATTGGTGGGAATTAGAGCCATATTATCTACTGAACACACTTATGTGTTACATTATGTTATGTGTCAAGCAGGGCTCTGAAGCTGTCATTAACATGGCCAACGACAGATTCAGAAGCTGAGATTCAGAAAAATTAGGTCAGTTCCCAAAGTCCCACAGTCCACAAGAGAGAGCGAGAATCCAAACTTAGAACTGACCAAAAACACAAACTCATGCTCTTAACAAATGCAAAACAGGTACAGAGAGCAGGAATTAACAACTTATCTTGACATTTGTGATAAAAATAACTTTTGTTCTTTAACCTTTTATCAAGAAAAGCTTACATGTTCTCCAGTTGGTGAGACAGGTTAAGGGGAAGCTGACAGGCTCTTAAAACAGAGAGAAAAAGAGACACAGAAAAGGGAGACTGAGGACCCCTGGGCAGCCCCCAGAGGGTGTCTCCCCTCTTCTTTTGTGTGTCTCTCATTCTTTTTTCCCTCTGAAGTTGTTTCCACAATCTCCTTGCTATGTTTACACAACTTTGTAGTGTGTTTACTGCATTTCTTTTTTATTGGCCAGCTGCCCAGATTGGCTTCCTTGTCCATGACACAAGCTTTTCCTGGGTATTCTCCAAGGGTTGTGGCTGCCATGTAAGCCAGGGCACCTCCAAACCTGCATTGTGCCTTTCAGTCCTGCCACTACCCTCTGTGGCCTGAGATGCCATGTGGACCTCATTCTAGGACCTTTGCTTTGCGGGCCTACCTGAAGACGGCTCCCAGCCCAGCCTCTGCCCTGGTTATCATCCCCAGGGGGGTTTCACTCAATGGATGCTGTGGCCCTATTCTCAGGACTTCTCTCCCCCCAGGTATACACTGAAGAAGAGGTCATGAGTGCACGTGTATTATGTCACGGAGCATGTTAGGAAGTTCTTGGAGCATGCATAATGTCTTTGAGGATGAAATTAGTTATATTTGCATGTTGGCCTTCTTAAGAGCAAACACCAATTAAGTGATGTAGGGATTTTTACATTTCTTTTCCCAAAGGCCAGATTCTGTTTACAATCCCAGGCTTAGCATTTGCTCAGTGAGCTCACAGGAAGATGATGTTAAGCCTCCAGGTAAGAAGTATAAGAGGGGAGCCTGCGTGGCTCAGTCGGGTGAAAGTCTGACTTCGGCTCGGGTCATGATTTTGTATTCATGGGTTCGAGCCCCACATTTGGTTCTGTGCTGACAGCTCAGAGCCTGGACCCTGCTTTGGATTCTGTGTCTCTCTCTCGGCCCCTCTCTTGCTCACACTTTGTCTCTCTCTGTCTCTCAAAAAATAAAGTAAAAAAGGTTAAAAAAAATTTTTAATGTGTAAGAGAATATTCAAAATTGGTTTCACTACAGCTGATTTTTGCCAGTGGGCTGAATCCCAGTAATTTACATAGGCAGGTCACAGTTCCAGTCCTATCCCAGAAATGATCCTCTCTGCCTAAGGAGTTGCTGAGCCAGTGTTCTCAGCCTGCATTCCACAGAACAGGAACACCAGGGCTCCAGAAGCACTGTAGCATGGCAGTGGTGTTGAGGGGAAAGGGCAGAACAAACACCCACCCCAGTTCAAATTCACTCCCTAAACCATGCAAGCAAGCACTGGCAGCAAGAAGGGAAGGATGTTATGATTCTCAAGCTGCCTCCAGGATGCAGCTGGGACCTTCTCTGCCACCTTCTTGGTCACTGAAGGTTCACAGTGGATCTTAGGCTCAACTGGTGTGGAGAAAGGTCGCTGTGCTCCAGGCTCTCCTCCATCACCCTCTCCCAACATGGCTCAACTCTGTGCTCCATCCCTAGCACAGATCCAGGGATGGACAGACAGATAGCTGGATGGGTGGGTGAATGGGTGGATAGACCAGTGAATGGATGGATGGATGGAAAAATGGGTAGTGGGTTGATGGGTGTATGTGGACAGGTGGGTGGATGGACTGATGTATGGATATGTGTGTGGATGGATGGCTCAACAGACAGATGGAGGAGCAGATATCACTTGAAGGCCTCTGCTGTGCCTTTTACCATGCCAGCATATAGTAAGTGCTCAGCAAATACTGGCTGGTTTTTCCATTTGAAATACAGTGGCTCTGCTTTAAATTTTGCATGTACAGGGTGTTGTGGCAGAACAGCAGTGCCTCATACTACATCAGCCCTTGTGCTGTTGCTGCAGTGAGGCCATTTCTAATTTAGACACCAGAGTGTTTCATCATGGAGTGAAGGTGCAGCTGAGAACCCAGAGCTGAGAGAGCTACCCTCACCTTGCCATTTCTTCTTCTCAGCATTACTATCTGACTCTCTGATGCCTTATCTCTTTCTAGTGATGACCACTCCATCCATGGGCTTAGAGAAGAAATGACACTCCAGATTTATAACTGGGATATTTTTTGAGTATCCGGTCTGTAATTCTTTGTTCCCTCCTGTCCATTGCTACTTGTTATCTTGTTCGACCGCCCACTTGCCTGATCACTTACTGTGTGACAGGGACAAGCAAGCAGCTTCTGGAAGCATTTGAACCTCACACATCCTGCAGCCTCCCTCTGAGCTATGGTTGGTCAGGATAATCACTGGATATTTTTCAATGCACACCCACCAGGATTGTGTTTAGACTTGCCATTTGTATGTGTATTTAAAACACTCCTTTTCCATTTCTCTTCCCTTCATGAATAATTCAGTCCTAAAGCCATACAGGGTGGCAAAGCAAGGTGAGTATCTTCAGTGGGCAGGCAGGGTGTCAGTAGGACCCAGAGGATCAAAGCCAGAGTGTCAGAGCCAGCAGGGTAAAGAGGACAACTAGGGGGTGAGGTGGCAGGAAAGGTGGGGAATTGCCTACATATGGAGAGATTGATTGAGTAAGGAAAAGAGTTTAAGATTAATAGAAACCAGGATCCTCACTGTTGGAGAAGGGAGTTATGAGTAGAATTAACTTTGGGGTGTTGATTGGAAGTGTAGGTATCCATGGACTCAAAGTTAACTTAGAGATGACAGATGAAAGTATCTGTGTACGTATATAAGTGTACATACAGCACACACATCCCTTTGCTGTATTCATTGAGTCTAGAAGCAGTGACATCCCAATAGTGATGATCATATTTTGACTTCTAAACACCATTATTCACTATTTAAAAAAAAAAAAAAACCTCCTTGGAGAAATGGCTGAATCCAGGGCTGAGACAGAGAAGGTACAAGATTAAACTGGACCATATTCTTATGTCAGAAGGCAAGGAAGTACTCTGCAATGACAGGGCTGTGTCACACGGACACAGCTTGAATGAGCCACACTAACACAATCAGGGCATATCTGAACATCAAAATAATGACGAATGGATTATAACTCATTGGATAAAATAGAAACCAGAAATCCATAGTGATATCAATAAGTATATAAACACTTGGTAAGGAGTAGGCTATATGCACAGATTTGAAATTCCTTTCCACAAAATGCTTCTCAATTACAGAGGAGAAATGAATAGCTCTGTAAAGGGAAGCAGGTAGGTGGCCCGAAGGCAGTGGCCCAAGTCAATATCACCAATAATGGGACAGCCCAAAGGCCCAGGCCACCTGATAGGACACATCAAAATTCAATACAATCTGATCACATCAGGAAAAAGATAAACCCAGACTAAGGACATTCTACAAAATACCAGGCCCATAGTCTTCAAAAGTGTCAGTCATGAAAGTCAAGGAAATCCTAAGACATGTTCCAGACCAAAGGAATCTGAAGAGACACCAGAACTAAAAGCAGCATGCTGGAGTCTTCATTTAAAAGGCATTTGAGGGTGGGGGGTCTGAATGGCTCAGTCGGTTAAGCGTCAGACTTCAGCTCAGGTCATGATCTCATGGTTCATGGGTTCGAGCCCCACATCTGGCTCTGTGCCAACAGCTCAGAGCCTGGAGCCTGCTTTGGATTCCGTGTCTCCCTCTCTCTGTGCCCCTCCCCTGCTCACACTTTGTCTCTCTCTCTTTTAAAAAAAAAAAAAAAAAGAGGATCTTGGGGACAGTTTGCAGACTGGGACCTGTCAGGGTGATTAGATCTACCAGTGTATTAGTAATTGGATGTACCCTTGATTTTGATGACTGTGTTGTAGGAAAATGTTCTGTTTGTAGGATGTGCACCTGAACTTTTCCAAGGTGTTAGGATTTCAGATGGGCAATTTACTCCAAATGATTCCAAACAACAAGAACAACACATAATTTATACTATGCGTGCAACTTTTTGTCTTCTTTTGGTTGCTGCCAAGTATTTTTGAGTATCAAAGTAAGGTATTTTGAATCACCAAAAATAAATAAACTTAAAAAATATGCACAATAACAACCACAAAACTTCCCAGGTAATTGATGCATTCCTGAAGTGTTGGTTTTTGTTCTAGAAGTAACTGAAGCAGGGGTGCCTGGGTGGCTCAGTTGGTTAAGCATCTGACTTTGGCTTAACCAACTCATGGTTTAGCTCGTGGATTTGAGCCCCATGTTGGGCTCTGTGCTAACAGCTCATAGCCTGAAGTCTGCTTCAGATTCTGTGTCTCCTTCTCTGCCCCTTCCCCACTTGTGCTCATTTGCTCTCTCTCTCTCTCAAAAAAGTAAGTAAATATTTTTTTTTAATTTTGTAAGTAACTCAAGCTGTTAACTGTGGGCTGTGAATATAGAGATGTTTCCCCAGACTACCCAACCCTGGATTCTCCAGCAGAGCCACACTTGCTAACTCTGGTCTCATCTGCTCCAGTCCTCCCAGACCTCTCTCAGTTAATTCTGGGAATCTCCCAAGTGTTCAGGAAGAAGTCCAAGTGCCACCTGAGGGTCTTGTCTTGATGCTGC
>NC_043708.1:119292091-119319132 GCF_006229205.1 Suricata suricatta
GGGGGGGGGGGGGGGCGCTGCAGAGATTCCAAGTATCCTGGGTTGGGCATTCAGAGTCACTCCCCTCTTGCTCTGAGGATTGAAACCCAGGCAACCTTTTCACCACCCTTTTCTGTCAGGGGGACTATTTCTGAGAAAGGCCCTCAGATCTTTGTACCAATGCTTCCCCCACCCCCACCCCCATCAGCCTGATGTGTGTAGGCAAACCTGTGCCCCTAATCAGTAAGGTTTAACTCAAGATGCTGGATATAGGAATAAACCAAAATGGAAGCCTCCATTCCTCCTGCCCCCACCACATCCTTGTTAAGTGCTCCCAGATAACTAGCCCCCATGTTGTCATGCACTCTGAGTGGGCTGCCTCTGTCTGCCACCAGGGGGCCTTGTCTTAAAAGTGGCAAGCAGCCATCACCAGCAGCTTCTCTCCCATTGTCCCCTGAGACCACCCAATGCAGGGTGGGGGTGAGGAGCTGGGGCTTGTGTTTTTGCCATCAGTGGGTGGCATGGCAGGGAGGTGGCTTCAGAGGGCCTAAACAGGCAGGGTCCATAGAGGTAAGATCTGGATGGAAGATATTGTCTTCAAACATCCCCCACAGCCCCCACCCTAACTCAGGCTTGCTTTGCTTTGTCTTCTAGTGTGGACAACTCTGAGGACCCTGTGTATGAGAGTCTGGAGGAGTTCCATGTGTTTGTCCTTGCCCACATATTAAGAAGACCAATAGTTGTCGTAGCAGATACGATGTTGAGGGACTCAGGTGGAGAAGGTAAGTTCATACAGCCATATAGGACTCATGACTCAGAAAACAGAACATCCTGATTAAGGAAGAGACAACCTAATATATGAGTTGAGGCTCCCAGACAGCGACAGAGCCTTATTCTGTGTGGATGAAGATTGTAGTATTTCTCCTCATTTCTCCTCAATTCCATGTGTTTCTTTTTCTTCCCCAATAGTGGGAGGGGTTACTCTTGGCCATCTACCCAACCATCTATGCTTTGTGTCGATAGCAGGTGGCCATGAGAAATCTGGCTTATTGTCAGCTGGAATGAAGCCCTGAGGGCTAAGGCTTTGAAGGAACCAGGTCAACTCAGGGCAAGAAGTGCCTGTGGCTGCTCCTCCCTCCAGCCTTTCTGCCCAAGCATGCGGTGAGGCCACTTCCAAAGTTCACGGGGCAGCCATGCTCTCGAAAGAGGAGGAGCCAAGAAGGCCACAGCCTGTGCAACTGCCCATGCCACTAAGCACGACTCCCTAGGTCCAGCCCCTCCCAGACTGTTTCCACTTTCCCTTTACTTCCATCACTAGCACAAGCCAGTCCCTTATGGTGCCATGTTTCCCTTTCATCACTTCTCAGAAAGGTCTCCTTGCCAGGTAAATGCCAGACAGTGACTACCCCCCTCCCCAGCCTAACTTATATTTAAATCTTTACAAGTCGTGGGTCTTCCAGAAACTCCTACAAATTAGGATGAGGCTCTTCATGCTAAGTCACAACTGCCAAAGAAAGTCTAATGGGGCCGTGGTTGTCCAGGTGGGAGGACATTGGTCCTGCTCAGTGCCGCCTCCTTCCCTGATCAGGCCAGCAATATGGCCTTCATCCTCTCTGGATTCAGAGCCAGGACTCTCACTGGGGCCCCTGGACACATGGACCTGTACCCACCAGATCCCACAAGGCTAAGTCCATGCTTCCTTCCATCCTACCTGTGCTCAATGGCACAGCCCTCTCCAAGTGGGCCTATCCCACCTCTTAGCACATGGGCAGAACCACAACTGAAACCAATGTTCACAAAGCAAGGCTGGTAGAAGGGAACCTAAGAGTTCCTCAAAAGTATCACCAAAGCTAATTTGGCCTGCATTCCGCTCACAGAAATACAGTGAGTGAGTCACTGACTCCAAGGCCAAGTTCTTATCATTATGAAGCAGATTCTTTAGCAGGGCAGATATTTCCAGAAGTTGCTCTGTTTCAGAGAGGGTTTACGCTTCTCATCCCTTCCTTTGATGAGTAAGGAAATGAACATAACTGTGTCCCAGTTGCTGAAGAAGCCAGTCCTCATCTCCCATTTACCGTCTGACTCACAACTTGGTGCTGGAGTCTTCTGGTTGGTTCCTTTGGGCTCAACAGAAGAGCTTCTCAAAATATAGAACAAGCAAGCTCTCGAGAAGCACCGGTATTGTTCTGTGTACAAATGCTGTAATGAGCACAAGGAGAGGAAGAAGCTCATCCAGAAAAACATGGATTTCCAGGCAGTGTTCAGCACATGTCACTGCTTACTGTTGTGAGCTCCTGGTCACCTGTGAAGGTCTCAGGACAGCAGGCCATCCCTGGGAAGATCACAGCAAAAATCCCTCAGCCCTGTTCCTCTTGTCCTCAGAGTGCAGCCTGACAGGGCATAGGGACAAGCCAGAAGGATTCTGCAATGGAGGCAGGAGGGAGTGAGGGGTTCCTTAGGCATGGATGAGACTCCAGGTCTCATCCACCTGGTACCTGTGAGCCTGAGCTCCCTCACCCATAACCAGATGGGCAACACCTAGCTTACTGCCTTGAGAACATCAACCCAAGGGTGGCTGATGACCTAAAGCTGACAACCCTCCCTTCCTTCTGCCCCACTACCTTATGCAGGGTCTAAGGGATGCCACTTAGGTCCTCTTCAGGCTCCACATGCTCTCACCATTTCTGTCCACAGCATTTGCTCCAATCCCATTTGGAGGGATTTACTTGCCCTTGGAGGTGCCTCCCAACAGGTGCCATTGCTCACCTCTGGTTCTTGCCTATGATCAAGCGCATTTCTCTGCCCTGGTGTCCATGGAACAGAGAGATCAGCAAAGAGAACAAGGTATGCCTGCTGCTTCCTGAGACACAATGCCTAGGGCAGGGTGGGCACAGGAGGGCATGGGGGGGTGGAATGTGGGGTCCTCTGAGGGGAGCACACCCATGCATACTCGTAGCAATGGGTTTTGTGTGTTTGTGGATAAATGAGTATGCATATGTAAATGTTATCATTGGAAATAACAATGTCAAAGACAACTTTTAATTTCAAATACAAAGCAAATTAAGGATCTCTACCATACTTAAATAGCCTTTAATGTTTTTCCTTTCACATTTTATATGGATGTAATTCATCTTAGATGTAAACTTTTTAGGTCCCTAGAGCAGGGGTCTGCAAACTATGGCCCCACTGCCTATTTTTGTAAATAAAGTTTTATTGGAACACAGCCACATTCATTCTTGGCATATTATCTGTGGCCATTGATTTTGCACTACAGGGGCAAAGCTGAGTAGCAGCCGCAAAGACCATGTGGCTTGCAGAGCTTAAAATATTTACTAACTAGCGCTTTATGGAAAAACTTTGCAAACTTCTGCTCTAGAGTGAGCTTTTGAATCAAAATGTTGATACTCTCTTTCAAACTGTTGCAGCTGTTTCCCTGAGCAGATGTTTCAGTGCTGCAGACAGGCCCGCCGGGCCAGGTCCACAGGGTGTGCACTGCACAATTTCAACCCATCACCAGTCTGAGGCTCATGTGGAGCCTGTCTTCCATCTCTGCAATATGTGTCCTTGCTGTGGAAAAGGCAGGATTCTGATTAGAATGGCTGCTGTTTTCTCATGTTAACTAGCAGCTAGCTGAGTGAGAAGGGAAACTCATCCTCCTCTTGTCACTCCTGCTTCTGCTTTAGACAGAGGATCCCCTGAGAGACTAAAGGACAGGCAGGACTGACAGTTTCAGGGTCCCTGCCTTTGGATGTGGTCTCCAGAAATGCATGGTGGCTAGCGAGGCAGCGATGTGAGTCCTGGAAGGAAAAGGAGAACAGGGTTGTGACCAGCTGTGATGGGAAAAGCACATCATTTTTCCGTATCATCTACAGACATCTCACTTGAGTCACAGAAAACAATAGTTAGCCATGAATGCCTGAGAGGCATCTTTGCCTTTCCTGTTGTCTCAGCCTTTTGGCCTTTGTTGGTTTCAGCTCTCCTTGGAGCTTACCACAGCCCTTGGGCGATGTGGGGTCCCTTTCTCAGGACCTGGGATCCCAGCCAGGATCCAGGCCCCTCTGTCCAGTCTCCCCAGTGACTCTCTGTGGTCAGGGAAGATCAAAGTCCCAGGGCTGGCCTCCCTGGTTGCTGAGCAGGGGGTCCAGATGCCCCAGCTCCTCTTCACAGAAGGCATTGAGCTCTTCCAGGCCTTCCAGATACTGCTTTGTGGTGTTTCAAGGTGAAAATGCAGGCGCCTTTCAATAAAAGGACCTATGGGGAGGGGCTATTGCAGAGGTGGTAGTGGCTTCACCTCTGACAACTCAGTTTTCCCAAAGGGGAGTTTGGGTCCCAGTCCTTGGTTCTATGTGGCTGTGGCATGGGCTCTGCAGCTCCACTCACTGGGCTACAGCTCTGAGCAGTGGGGGTCCTGCCTCCACTGACATCTTGTGGCCCCGGCTGCACATGGACCAATCCAGTCCCTGTGACCCACTGCAGATCAAGTGCCACAGCGCCACCTTCTGCACAAGCAGAAGCTTGTGCCCAGGCTGAGTAACTTCGCGGCATGTCAAATCCTCATACGTTTGGAAAGAACACAAATGCTCCACAGGCTTCGAGGCTTTAAGTATTGCCAGCAACACACCCCCTGTGCCACCCTTGTTGGGCTTAGGGGTGCTGGTAGATGTGGGCCCTTCCCTATGTCTCCCACCAGGCTGAAGCTCAATGGTCCCGGGGGATCTGTTTGGGGGCCAAGGGTTAGTTCAGTAAATGCATGTTAAGCAGCTATTACATCCAGAATTGGGGGCCCCACAGATGATGGCATCCCTGCTTGAGGGCTCTCACTACCTTGTAAGGGAGTCAGGCAACCCCAACAAGCCACAATACAAGGCAGGATGTACATCCGGCAGGCGCGAGCTCTGTTCAGGAAGGGAGGGATTATTCCAGCTTGGAAGAACAGACAGAGACAGAAGAGAGAGGTGGGCCAGAAGTAGTCTTGGAGGCTGTGTGTGATGCCAGAGGCTGGTACCAGGGGGACAGAACAGGCCGGAGTGAAAGTGCGAGGCTGCTGAAGGAGCAGTGCTTGTGTGGTAGAGCAAACACGGACTCTAGGAATGTGCCACTGGGCATGGAGGCCTAGGCGCTGCTCCTTCCATGCTGTGTGGCATCAGGGGTCCTGTGTGACCCCCCAGCCTGCCTCCTTACCTCTCTGCCAGTGCGGTAACACTCACCTCCCTGGATGCTGAACCATTTCACTTGCCCATCCCTGTTTCCTCACCCCATGAAAGGACATCACCACTGCGTTATGAAGTGACCATTGCAGGACCTCCATTCACCAAAGTCCTTGGTGGCCTTGCTGTTACTAGGAAACAACTCTGCCTATCCTAAGGCACTTTAGTCTTCTGATCCTTCAGTGTTGCTTCAAAGATAAACCTATATGTCTTGAATATGTCCCTTCAGGCCACTGTTAGAGCCATGTCTCCACAAAAGGACCTGCTAAATGTGGGAGGAACAGAGAAAAACCTGTCAAGGGAGCCATCACCAGGGGAAGCCTGGGCCCTTGTCTGGAAACAAACCAGTGTTGGCTGTTGGGCTCGAAGTCCCCTAAACAGCCGTGATGCATGGGGCTATCAATGCCCCCTTTCTTAAAGAAAACCCGTTCTCTTTAAGGACAGGGAGATAAGCAGGCTGTCTTACAGCACCTGTCAATTTTTTCAAGTCAGATGGCTCAGGGGCTGCCAAAGGTAAAGGGTGATGTATGCCCATATAGTCCTGGCAGTGGCCAGGGCCCCCACACGACGGGAAGATATTGGGGGTCCTGCTGGAAGCCAGACCTGATGACAGGCAGCTGACTAGATGATTGTGTTCCTCCCACATCTGAATGCCACCTGGTAGTTTCGTGTTCAAAGGTTTTCTGTTCTCAAGCCCTGAGCCTGTGCTAGGTCCCTCCAAGACAGGAGTGCAGTTCTGGACCCACAACCCTCTGAACACTTCTGAACTGAGAACTTGGCCAGGCACTGGGCTTTTCATGCCTTAAAGAAACCCTCTGTGGCTCTGTGCCTTCAGGATGCACTGGACTTTGTCTCCAGAGAGCACCTTTGCTGAAACAGATTCTACAGAAGCTAAAGTCACCACCCCAGTGAGCGTCCTTGCCCATAAGGATGGGTAGCTGAGGGAGAGGAGATTTAGTGGGAAGATCATCTTTCTCCTCTCTGTCCCTTTCCTGCCACACCTCTCTCTCCATTCACGTGGTCCTCTGGTGCCTGTTAGAGTCCCTTCAGCTGCAGGTCACCAAAGCCCAGCTCAGCGCGGCGTAGACCAGAAGGGTGTGTTCTCTTGCACACCCAACCATCTGGAATCTGGCAGGCCCCAAGGACAAGCTGAGCACTTCAGGGATGTTTGAAATTACCAGGCCCCTGTCCCACCCTGCAGCCTCCCCGCTTTCCATGCAGGACAAGCCACTGCCACTGTCTCTAGCATCAAGCAGGTCCTGTTTGCCCCCAAAGGCCTGTGTCTGAGAGCATGGTCAGATCAGGGGAGGAAGTGTACACAAAGATCCCAGCACATCTTGTCCTGGAAGAAAATAAGACGCCCACGGAAACAAGTAGCATGGTGCTAGAAGGACTCCAGGGCTGAGTGGACAAGGCTCCCACAGGACAAGAGGGGCAGTGGAGATCATAACTGGAATTACAGAAATATGACAAGGATTGTTCAGTCCGCAAATTCATATGATACTTGGGGAAAGGCTCACTTAGCACCTCTGCAGGATGCTTGATGCCACATATAGCTTTGGAAACGTAAATAACAGGAAAGTATCAGCCCAAATCCCACATCCCTCACCAGGGAACTTTTCTCTGAGTTGAAATATCTCAGCGTACTATGGAGGGAGAGGCAACAACATTCATTGATAAGGGCTGAATTCATACGTTGACATCCTAAGCCCTTTACCGCAAGGATGTGACTATGTTTGGAGATAGGGCCTTTCAAGTGGTAAAGTGAGGTCATGTGGGTGGACCCTAATCTACCTGAGTAGTGTCCTTATAAGAGATTAGGACACAGACACACACGGAGGGGAGACCACATGAGGACCCAGGGAGGAGGCAGCTATCCACAAAACAAGGTGAGAGGCCTCAGAGGAAACTATTTCTGCTGACACCTCAACCTTGGACTTCTAGCCTCCAGAACTGTGAGAAAACACATTTCTCCTGTTTAGGCCATGCAGTCTGTTGTCGCTTTGTTATAGCAGCCTGAGCAAAGGAATACAGAACAGAATGAGAATACCGGTCTTCAAGCCCAAGTGAATGGATCAGTCTAAACACAAATCAGCAAATAACGTAACACATGGTTTAAAAGTTCTTAAGCATATCTTCAGAGTTTATTGGGAGCAAGGAACAGTTCTGTTGACTCTCAAATCCCTCAGGATGTCTTTCCCACGTGAGACCTTGACCCATCAGCAGTGTCCCAGATGCTTATGGAGTGTCTTTCCTCTTAGGCCACCTACCTGGATGGTGGAACCCAGCTCTGACCACACATCTTTCCCCGACACACACACACACACACACACACACACACACACACACACACGCACACACGCATGTGCGTGCACTACAGCAGGCCAGCTGGCTGCCTGGATGGAGAGGCATTACAAAGCTACTGATGGACTTCTGTTTCCACTGAAGACCAATCAGATCCAATGACATCTTACTTTGTCTTCTAACCCAGAACCTGAGCTGATGAGAATAAACAGTAGAGAGGGAGGTGCCCTATGCACCCCTAATCTGTCCCTTCCCCCACAGAACCACCACATCCAGGAGCAGAGCATGTCAGAGCTGAGATGGTCAGCCGGCCCACAACTCTGGCTTTGCCCTACACAGAAGAGACCCATATAGGTCAACTGGCCAACCAGGGGCATAGGTAGGGCTTGAACTAGGTATTCTGACTCCTACCTGGGACTTCTTCAATCTCTGAAATTTTTTTAAAGAAGAATAAAAGGAAAAAGAAAATACCTACCATAACTTTTATAGAGGGTAGAAAGGAAAATGCCTGCTCACTGGTGAGAGACCAAAGTGTGCTCCTGCCATCTTCTGGTGGCCTTGGTCCCCAGGAGAAGGTTAAGAGGAGAGATAGAGCCTAGGGATCGCCCCCAGCTTCCTCTACCATCCCCTCACCACCAGACCTATCTCTTCCCACAGCCTGGACTCAAAGCCAGGGGTAAAGAGGTTCCCTCTCTCATCACACATGGCTACCAAGCAGATGCCAGCTGGGACCAGGGGCACTGAGCAAGGGCAGTATCCACATGAAGGCCTGTCCATGGCCGCTCCCCACATGTAAGCTGCGCACTAATGCCTCCCTTTAGAACTTCCTTCTCTCTGTCCTGATATCCTTCCTGACGAGTGTGATGACCAGTAACTGACGGGTTTGATTACTCCAGAACAGTTCAGTCAGTCAGCATAAACTATCGCCCAACACATCTGGGTGAGAGTTGACTGTGCAAACAGTAAATGGGGGGTGCAAAGATCAGGCAGCCAGCACCTACCTTCAGAGCATGCATGGTCACGTGGGGAAGAACCGTGGGGCCAGGAAGACCCCAAGGATTCAGCAATTTGGAGGGGACAGACGAAGGTCTGCCAGAGGAGGTGGTGTTTTGCAGAGCAAACCCACATGGCAAGCCCAGCAGAGCCTGCCTGAAGCAGAGATATGCCCTGGCTGGCCCTGGCCCTGGTGAGGAGCCTCCTCAGTGCCACAGGAGAGGCCCAGGTATCCAGAGCTGAGAAGGAACTGACATGTGCTTTAAAAGGCTGAGGTGAAAGTCCTTAGCATCGCTAAGTGGAGAAGAGAAGGGGAGGGCATCTCACATATATGGAGCCCAGGAGTCCATTCAAACTGCAGAACTTCTGGATTCAGTCTATCCAAGCTGGCCATTTCTGACTCAGTTCATCAGCATCACCTTCTTGACCATCAGATGGTGCATTCAGATCCATCAGTAGTTGACTAAGTATATGTGAGCTCCCTGCCCGCTTAACCACCAAATGCCTGTGCATGGGGACCCTGGGCCCCATTATAACTGATGGTGGGTTTTTAAACACTTTTTCTGCAAGCTCTAGTTAGACCAGGGCCCACTAGATATTTAGAACATAGCTTATCCTCACAATTCCACCCAAGGAAAGAGGGGTCATCCCACTGGCAGTCCAGGAGAGCAAAGGGTAGGACTACCACTTATATGGTTGATGGCATGAAAGCTCACCATGGGTGCCAGGCATTCTCAGAAGCCAGATCTGGCCTGAGGTCAGGGTGCAGGCTGTGGGCGGGCGCCAGCTCTCTCATGTGCAACTCTGTAGGCCTGAGCTGCAGGGATGTTCTTCAAGAATGCTTATATGATGCCACTCCATTCCAGGCAATTGTGACTGGAATAGTTAAGTGGGCTAAGCTGGTGTGGGGTGTACCTGGGGTTGGATTTCTTTCTTCCCAGAAGCAAGACCCAGTGGCTGCTGGGTCTCAGGCATGGGTCCAAGCATAGCAGAGACTCATCAGCTGACCTGGGCTTCTACAGAGATGGCTCAGAAGCAACTTTACACCTCCTGGTTCCCCACTGTCAAGTGTGGCTTTCACACAACCACTGTGATGTCCTGTATCACACAAAGGGCAGCTTGTGGAGGGTGCTCCCCCAAGACCTCCCAGCGCCCCAGGACAGAAACCAATAGATACAGTTGTACAGTTCCAGAGGGGTAGTCATCTTGTCTTTTTGTCTCAGAAACAATGTTTTAGGAGCCTCAAAATGAGAAAAAAAAATGTATTCTGGGCTGTAATGGGGGGTTCTCCCTTCTTCCCACCCCCACTTCCGTCTTCTTCCTTCTGATTGGACCAGCATGTGTCATCTGTGTGTCCAAGTTCCTGAAGGCTTAAAAATGCAAGGAGCATTCTTTAGACCTCTCATCTAAGTGTCTTCTCTGTTGAAACAGTCTTTTGAAGAATTTATTACTCTCTCATAGTTCTTTCCACCTCGACCAGGCTGCTCTTCACCTACTGCTGAGGTTAGCTATCTTCAAGTACAGGATTCTTCCTAAGTCCTGCAGGCCACGGTTGCTCATGGGGAGAGTGAAGGGCTTGCAGAGGGAAGGTCGGAGGCTGAAGAGATTGGTCAGGTCTGGACAGGTTGAGCGTGCAAAGTTTTTCCAAACTGTTTAAGGACTTTTAAAATAAAAATTTCGTGTACTTTCTTGGTAGCTTCTATATGTGTGTTCTCTCCAAGAGAGGATGTTAGTCCTTTGCCCCATGATATCCTAGGCCCTAGTCTTTTGGCTTATAGGAAGGCTATTCTGGTGCCCACAGGCATGACCTCTGTGGTGTTCCTTACCCCTACATCTGTACAACTCATATCTGGGCTGAGTCTGCATCCCATGTTCACATCAGTAGTCACATGCACTTCCTATGTGCAGATGCTATTCTGAGTCCTTCCCAAGGACAACTATTAGTGTTCCCCATTTTCCATCCACATTTGACTAAGGAGGAAACTGAAGAAGTAGGGATGTCCCCAGGTAGCAGGCACAGTTAGTGCTGAGTTGCCAGGACAGGTTGGGCGGTGTGGCTTCCAAAAAGGAGAATTGGCCAAAGCGGGTGGTTAGAGGGGAACCCTTATTTGCCAGAGAGGGGATACAGGAAGTGGTACCCCAAGTCAAAGCTTGCTTGGGATAAACCAACATCTGACACCTGGTGAGTTGGGGACCTTCAAGACTGGAGAACATAGAGGAGGGGATAGTTTGCTTCTTGAGAGACATTAATGCCATCTGTTCCTATTCTTTTTTTAAAAATCAATATATAAAATAATTATTTAAATAGTTTTTCCCCTGTAAGTGCAAACAGCCAGAGAGCTTCTGTAGCATATCGAGGGGCCATACACAGTCCAGAGAGTTCTGGCCTTGTCTCTTCAGGCCTCCCACTAAGACTACCCAGAAAGCCAGTCCCTAAAACTCCCACTGGTCCCAGATGGAGGGGGAATGCAAGTGTGAACAAGGACAAGGGCACCAATGCTCACGCAGCCATTAGTCAGCTCCAGACAGCCAAGACCAGTGTTTACAGATGATCACACCAGAGTCTGTTGTCCATTTACTGCAAATAGAGACTCGGTACACCTCAAAATCTGATGTTTGCAGAAAAATTTTTTGTGAAGATCAGCTTAAAACTTTATCTCTTGCCAGTTAGAAACAATATACTGTGCTTATAAAAATGAGTCATTTGGGGATTTAATGAAGCCAAACAGAATAGCCCCCCACAACTGGTCATAAAAGCAGTCTTTAATGCAGTATGATGCATAGTTTATATTTAAATTTAGTGTCAATCTATCTGTCTGTCAAATAGTGTATAACATTTCCTTTTCAGTTTATCTGACAACAAACCATGCTTTTTCTTACAGGATTGATCTATAAATAAAAAGCACCCATCTCTTATTAAGTAGAAATTTCTCTTCACATGTTACGAATACTAAGTATTCCAATTAAATGAATTTTATAATAGTTTTGTAAATATAGTAATCTAAAATAAAGTGATTTTGACTCAAAGTCACTTTATCATATTCCAGTCACATTGGCCCATCTGTGTACCTGTCTCAATACAATAATGGAGAAAATACATAACAACCCACCTGTTATAGGATATTATAAGGATCAAAGGAACTTACAGTAGCAAGAAGGGTTTAGAAACCCGAAGGTGCCTAAGAAATGCAAATTGCCCTCATTATCTTTGCAATTAGCTTCCCTTTTTTGTAGCTGCTCTAAATATGAAGATTGCCACTGAAAGATAAAGCTAAGGTATTTTGGGAAGACACAACTCTGCCTTCCCGTGGTCTGCAGCCGGCCCCACTGGATGGTGTGCCGTGTTCCTCGCTGCTCCTTTGAGAGCCCAGAGCCCAGCCCCCAAGGAGAAAGCCCGCCCCTGTCTGCAAAGGCCCCTGGTAATAGAGAAAGAGGAAGAGGAGCTGGCATGGGGGCTCCATGGGCCTGGGGACTTTACAAGGGCTGTCGTCTTTGACATTGACCCACAAGCCCCTCAAAGAACCACCAGGTAGTCAGGATCTGTGAGAAGGCTTTCAAGGCTATGGAGCTGTGTCCTTGGTTCACAGGAGCATGTGGATTCAGAGAGCAGAGTCTTGATTAAATGCATAGTGTACAAAATGCATTTATCCACTACACATCTGCCTATTGGTTTCTGTGCCACCCCAAGGACCATCAACTCTGGAGCCTAAAGCTCGGTTCCAAAAAGATACCAGCTAGAGTCAACTGTGTGGAAGGAACTGGCTGAGGGTCTTTTCACTAGTAATCCTGAGGGCAGAGAGAGACAAGAAAGCAGGAATGTGCCTTGATCCCAGCTTCCTTCTGATGAGCTCTACCTTGTCCCCTTCTGAGCTCTAGAGCAGTTCGGATGCCCAGCTCCCTCTTATACCTTCCATGGATAAGAAGAACACTCCCCCAGGAGTACACCAGCCACCATGTCCCCCGACTCCTGAATCCACTCCAGCCCCCATCTGCACAGCATGTGCAAGTCTCTCCATCAGGCTGCACTAGGCTCTTTGCGGATCTACAGGGCACTAATGTGTGATGCTGGGGCAAGTGGTACTGGGAATGAGCTGCCCACCAAACCCTCTCCGAAGAGGGGGGAGAAGTAGAGCATGGGGCACCTGTCCTCTCCTGGACATGGGGAGTAAGCTTCTTGGTCAGCCAGCATGACAGCCTGGTTCTGCTCTCTGAGAAGACCTTGAGGGCCATGTCTGGTGCTTGCACCAAGGTCACTAACTGAAGGCTCAGACCATCATCACCATCCACTGTGGGTGTGAGTTCAAGAGCCCAGGGGTTTAGTTTCCTTGGCCTGAGCATTTCTTTGGCAGTACAATCCCCTGAATTCCAGTCTGTATTTTTTTTCCAGTTTTATCTGACTCCCTTCAGACTGCTATAACAAAGTACCATAGACTGAGTGGCTTAAGCAAGAGAAATTTATCTCTCACAGTTGAGATTCCAAGATCAAGGTGCTAGCAGATCTTATGTCAGGTGAGGAACCTCTTCCTGCAGATGGCTGCCTTCTCTTCTACTCACATGGCAGAGAGACAGACAGACAGACAGACAGAAAGCAGACTCTCTTGTGTCTCTTCTTACGAAGGCACTGATCCCAGTTATGAGGGCTCTACTCTCATGACCCAATCACCCCCCAAAGGCCCTGTCTGCAAATACAATAGCTTAGGAGTTAGGTTCCAACATATGAGTTTAGAAGGAAACATTCAGTCTATAGCAAGTTTATTGCATAGACCACTAACCAACCCAAAGATCATATCTACATATAACCTTCAAGCTGGAGATTTTGTGTTTGCCGCTTGTGGACTGGGTACCGTCCCAGCTCCATCTTCAGGGAGCTGGTGTCTTCCTTGAGAGCAGAATACCACCCACCATCTGACATGGCCCCTGTTATCCCTAACGGGAGGTGTAAGAACAGACCCGGGCCCCATGGGCAGAGGTCAGGCCAGGTCTTCCATTCATCCTCTACTTTCCAACCCATGACCTTCAGCCCAAGCTCATCTTAACTCATGACGAGAAAACAACCACAATAGCCAGCACATACAATCATTTTATGTTGGTTGGCAGGGGTCTGTGTCCACAGAAACAATGGGTGACTGTCTGTACGTCTGGGACCTGCTTCACAAAGACTTTGCATCCCTAAGCAGTGGTTTCTCCCTCCCTGTGTCCCTCCTCCCTCCACAGTGCCACATTGTAGGAACCAGATTCCATCTCAGGAGGATTGGGGCTGCAAGTAAGAGAAAACACTCATATTGACATAAAGAATAAAGAGGTTTATAGTCACATGTCATGAGAAATCTGATGACCAGAAGAAGTTGATTGATTTGGAACCTGATATTCATCAAAGACCTAGGCCCTTTTTTATGTCACTTGGCCCTTTTTTATCTGTCCACTTGCCTTGGCCTGTTGCCTTTGGTCCCTAATTGTCCTTCATTGGTCAGATGATGGTTGTAGCTCCAAGCATCATATCCTCACACAAAACATGGAGAGATCAGAAAAGACCCTGGCCCTCCTTTGTGTTCCTTTTAACCAGGAAACTTCCAGCTGACTTCCTCTTACATCTCATTGAGCACATTTTGTTCCAGGCTTTGTCTCAAAAGTCATAGAAAATGAGTCAATCATGAATGCTGTAGAACCATCCTGACCTTTCCTGGAAGTCCCAGGAGGTGGGGTCTGCTAGTAAGGGCAAAGGGTGGGCAGCCAGTGGTGACTCCTGCACCTCCCCAGGGCCCTCAAAAGTTTCTACCTCTCCTAAAACATTTTTGAGATTTCTTTAACAATATACCTCTTAGCTGGTAGATTTATCATACTTTGCTTTCCATTTTGTTTTTTCCCAAACCTCACCTCCCATACACTGTCTCCTTTGACTTTCATAAAACCCTGAAGTTTAGTGAAAGTGGGACAGAGCTCATCCCCAGTCTTGCTCCTTCTGTGGCGTGGCTGTGGCGTGAACTGAATTCCTGGGCTCCTTTCTGCTACAACTCACAGGTTTTTACGCTGGGATTGGCAGATGGGCTTCAGAGACCCAGGTGAAACCATTTGCAAAATTGTGAATATGCGTATCAGATAGAAGCACTCAGTAAATAGAAAAGACAATTTACATATATAACACACAAACATTTTATGTTGATTGGCAGGGGTCCGTGTCCACATATATATGTTTATATATGTATGTGTGTTATATATATTATTTGTATTTATATATACTTATTATATATCATATATAATTTATATGTTCATAAATATATATGTGTATATGCATTGCTTATATTTATAAATGTTGCATATACACCTAAACCATTTTAACCCAAAACACAAATGTACCTTTATTTCTCAGTTGCATGCTCAGAAGTGAAGGACACGGACTTTGAAATCCAGTGGCCTGAGTTAAAATCCTGGCTTGGTAACTAGCTGGATGACAGGACAGAACACCTCGCACCTCTATTTCCTCTTCTCTGAGGTGACCCCACAGATCATTGGGATCACATGGGTCAACTCCATGTATAAAGTGCTCAGTAAGCACCAGACACCTTTTTATTGCTACTGTCTTTCTAGTATGGTTGGTTTTCCCAGGAATCATACCTCTAACATATCTTCTACCAGTTCCGCTTTGAACCTCTTTCAAATAGAGCAAAGCACATGCAGAGTGTAAACTCTCCTGGGCTTTTACAGTGATTATTTCCAGTCTTTCTTGGCCATCTCTTTAACACAGTGGTGTACTGGGGTGGGTCAGTGGGGGCACTCAGATTAGACAGTAAGGAGGAGCATTGTCTAAACAGAATGTTAAAACAACAATAAAACCAACTCAAAGTCAGCCTGCTTTGTATCTTCACCATCTCCTGTTATTCTAAATAGTATTGGTGATTTAAAAAAAAAAAGAAGAAGAAGAAGAAGAAGAAAAGAAAAAAGCTCTCCCCACTGGGACAGGCTGTTCCCACTGCCCCACCTTGGTCTACCAGTGCCTCATTCTGGCACCTCCTTCAACTTGCTTTGCAATGAATCCATTTGACTTTCATAGAAAGCACAACTCACCTTCATGGATACTTAATGTGCTAAGTACCTAAATTGTATAATGACAGCAGCATTGTGGCCAGGCTAAACTGGTGGGAACAGGCAAAGAATGGTGTGCTCACAGTGACCCAGCACCATCCACCATAGGCCTGAACAGGCAACCCCACGGGCAGCCTGCTCCCCAGGATTAGAGAGTCCTCAGTGGTACCACATACAACCAGAGGAAATGGACAGCTTCCTGGTAACCTGAGGTCTGCTAAGAGGAAAATGTTCTTCTGGGGACATTTTTCTAGGGAACAGTTCTGTGGGAAAGAAACTTTTGCCCAATCAGAAACTAGTGAGTAGTTTGGAGCATGAGGCCATGGGTGGCTTATCCTCCAGGAATTAGCCACTAACCTTGTAGGAGTCAGACTGCCATTGCTCTGCACATCAAGGTTTCATGAAGCAAATCCTAATAAAGTGGGTCTGATTTTTCCCAGAGGTACAAGGATGCAGGGTCCTTGCCCCCACCAGGGACTCTACATCAGGCTAAGCAGAGGCTGTTCTCAGACGCTGAAGACAAAGCCACTGCTGGGGGGGAAGATGGGAATAGGGAGAGAAAAGGGACAAGAAAGATTGTTTTCTGGAGGGTCCCTGTTCTTCACCAGCCAGATCCTGCACATCTTGAAGCCAGACATCATGTCTCAGGCGCCTTCGCGTCTGCAGCATGAGTGTACCCTGGAGACATTAAATAAATGTTGAATGAACAAATGAATGAATGAGATGAGATGTTCCCAATATACTAACTTTAGGTAATTCAGAGAAAATCAGTGTAACAGAGAAAGGAAAAAAAAAACTGTACATTGTGGAGTAAGGCAGACCTACATTTAAATCACAACTTTAACTTTGGATTGGGCAAGTTATTTATGTACCAGAGACTTCGTTGCCTCTTCTGGAAAATTGGAACAAGAATGCTTTAACTGGTGCAAGAATTGTAAGTAATGAATGCAGAGCTCCTAACGTGGTGCCTGGTATTGACAGAGGGTGAGACACACATATCAGTGGCATAGAGGAGAGAACCCAGAAATAACCCCACACACATATGCTTCTCTGATTTTTGAGAAAAGAATAAAAAAACTTTTTGGAGGATGGAGAGTCCTTTCCACATATGGTGGTAAAGGAATTAGATATCCATTGGCAAAAATATGAACGTGAACCTAAATCTCAATAATATAAAAATTAACTCAAAATGAATCACAGAATAAATAAAACACACCACAACAAAATTTTCCAAAGAAAATATGGGGACCTAGAGCTGAGCAAAGGGCTCTCTGACACAAAAGTATGATCCAAAAAAAGAAAAAAATGTATTAATCGGACCTCTGTTCTGCAAAAAACCAAAAACATTTAAATAAAACAACAACTGTTAAGAAAATTAAAAGACAAGCTATAGGTTGGGGGATAAGATTTTAAAACTACATGTCAACAAAAGATTTGTATCGAAAATATGCAACTAACAGTTTAAAAAAAACTGCAGTTTAAAACATCCAGATTAAAAAATAGGAAAAAGTCATGAACAGACATTTCACCAAAAAGGATACACGGATGGCAAATAACAACATGGAAAGATGTTCAACACTGGAACCGCAGTGAGATATCACTGCACACCTATCAGAATGACTAAAATTTCTAAAAATGATAATACCAAACGCTGGATGTGGAGCAACCACATCTCTCTTGCATTCCTGGTAGCGATGTAAAACTCTGGAAAACAGTTTGGCAGTTTCTGGTGAGACTAAACATTACTTACCATATGACCCAGAAATTATACTCCTAAGTATTTATCCCAAAGAAATAAAAATTTGTGTCCACAGAAAAGTATATACCTGAAGGTTTGTGTTAGCTTTATTTGTAATAGCCCCAAACTAGAAACAACCCAGATGTCTTTCCTGGATTAACAAACTACGGTACATACATATTTTGAAATCTGATCAGCAGTACAAAGGAATAAAAATGATACATGCAATTACTTGGATGGTGGATCTCAAAAGAATTATGCTGAAAGAAAAAAAAGTCAATCCCAAAAGATTGCATACTATATGAGTCCTGTTACGTAGCATCCTTGAAATGTCCAAACTATAGAGATGGAGAACAGATTAGTGATTGTAGATCTCCAGAGAAACAGAACAAGTAGGGTGTGTGTGTGTGTGTGTGTGTGTGTGTGTGTGTGTGTGTGTGTGTGAAGAGATTTTATTTTAGGAATTGGTTCACACAATTCTGGAGGCCAAGAAGTCTCACCATCTGCCTGCCATCTGCAATCTGGAGAACCAGGAAAGCCAGTGGTATAATTCAATCTGAATCTAAAAACTCAAGAAGTAAGGGCCAATGGTATAAATTGTGATTCAAGTCTGAAGACCCAAGAAGTAGTAGCATCAATGTCAGAGGACAGGAGTAGCTGGATATCCCAGCTCAGGAAAAAAGAGAAAACTTTTCCTTTCTCTACCTTTTTGTTTTATCTGAGTCCTAAATGGATTGGATGATGCTGTTCACATTGGTGAGGATGATCCTCTTTTCTCTTTCTGCCAGTTCAAATGCTAATCTCCTCTAGAAATAACCTAAATATGTTTTACTCGAGATCTGGGCATCCCTGAGGCCAATCAAGTTGATATATACAATCACCCATCACAGTGGTGGACAGGGATTAGGGACAGGAACGAAGTATTGAAAGGAAGTGGGTGTGTTTATAAAAGAGTAACACAAGGGACCCTTGTAGTGATGCAGCTATTCAGTGTCTTGATTGGAGGGATAACCCAAATCTACACATGTAATAAAATTGCATAGAACCAAACACACACACACACAGATGAATGCACGGAAAATTTGTATAACCTTAATACACTCAGTGGAGTGTACCAAGGTCCGTATCCTGACTGATATTGTTCTCCAGGTATGCAAGATGTTAGCACTGGGGGCACCTGGGAGATGGATAGGCAGGATCTCTCTTGTTTCTTACAACTGCATTTAAATTGACAACCATCTAACAATGAAAAGTTCAGTATTCTAAAGTATCTTAGAGTATGATGAACATGTATTGACTAGCTGGAATATTAACAACTTAAGATCATTTAAAAGCCTCATCTACATTTATCCTAACTTAGTAAAATATGGATTCGGATAATCTGATGTTTTTATGTATCTTTTTAAGAGCCAGGTTTTGATTTCACTGATTTTTCTACTATTTTTCTGATTTTATTTTCCTCAATTTCTGCTCTAATCTTTATTGTTTCCCTCCTCCCACCTGAGTTTAATTTGCTATTGTTTTAGTTTCTTAAAGCATAAATTTATATTACAAACTTGGAACTCTTCTTCTTATCCAATAAAAGCACGTTAGTGCCATAAATTTCCCCCGAGCACTAATTAGCAACATCACATAAATTTTGATATGTTGTATTTCCATTTCATTGTCTTCAAACTATTTTTTAATGTCCCTTAAGAGTTCCTCTTTGACCTGTGGATTATTTAGAAGCATGTTTTTTAATTTCCAAATAGTTGGGGATTTTCCAAATATTTTCTCTTATAGGTTTAACAGTTTTATTTAGTAATGGCCTGAGAAAAACTTATTATGATTTCTATACTTTTAAATTCGCTAAAGTTGGCTAAGAATGTGTTCTATCTTGGTGTATATTTCATGTACCCTTGAAAGTAATGTGTTCTTCTCTGGTTGCTTTCTATAAATGTCAATTCACTCAACTTCTCTGATAATGTTCAGGTCTTCTGCAGCCTTGCTGATATTCTGTCTACTTGTTCTGTCAGTTAGGAAGAGAAAATTGATGAAGTCTCCAAGATCCATAAAGGATCTGTTTCTCCTTTCATTTTTGTTAGTATTCGCTTTTAGTCCTCTGAAACTCCGTCATTAGGAGCATGCACATATGTAGGATTGTGATGTTTTCTTGGACAACTGACCGCTATATCATTGTGTGATGTTTCTCTATATCCTTGGTAACAGTCCTGGTTCTGGAGTCCACTTCCTCTGACATTATTAACTTCTCTCTGCTGGAGAAAAATTAACCATTAAGTCTTGCATGGTATCCACCTTTTTTATTAGAGTATTCTATTTAATCAATTATTCTAAATTCCATGTCACAGTTTCAACACCTCTATCATATCTGAGTCTTATACTATCAAATGCTTGATATTATCAAATGTTGAGAACAGGGAGGTTCTTGTCTTTTCTTATGCTAGCAGTTTTGGGTGAAAGCAGACATACTGAGCAGGACAATAAAAAACTGGGATACAGCATTTTGATTCTTGAAATTAAGTGTGCCTTTCCTTTTGCTAAGTCTTTAGCAAAGGATCAGTCTAGTCAGGACTTGAGGTAGGTTTTGGTTTCGTTGCTGCTCTGGTTACCTGCATGAACTCAGCCTTCACATTTTACTAGTGATATCTTATGTTTTGCCAGAAGGCTTTTCTCAGTGTCGGCTGCACCCTTTCCCTCCTGAAACTCTTGTCCCTCGCCTAGCATTAATCTGCTATTACTTATGGCTTATTAGGCTGGGTATGGAAGTGGGACCAGGAAGGGTGATGTTTTTGTTATTCTAATTAAGCCTCTGCCTTAGGCTGGCACTGTGTCCCTGGATCTTGGAATGGGGATCATTTCCCCCAGATATACTTCTGGGCTCAGTACATATTCCTGCCCCCACCCAGGGAACAAGCGGGTTTTTTATTCTTATTTTATCATCCCACCCCAAGCTTTACTGGCGAAAGACCCCAGTCTCTAAGGCCAACAGTGTAGCCCGGCGCTGACAATTTAAGTTTTGTTCTGTAGTATAGATAGGAGAGAAAGGTCTGTGAAGGACGCTTTCTCAGAAGTCTTGCCAGTCTCTTTGTGAGCCCCAGGCTGGGTCCGTTGGAGAGGGATCTACAAGTACATTTGAATTGCCCTTATATCTGTAGCTTCCAGGGTCCTAAATATTCTTTCATTAGGCTACATTCTTCCTTTACCAATTTGTTAATAATTTTAGGGGAATTCTTTTTACCATAGTCCAACTGAGTGTGCCCCAATGAAAGTCATGTCTGTTTCTCCTTATACGTACCCATCTGTCCTTAGGTTTGCCCTGTGACCTCTGCTCTCTGATGGGTTAAAGGGAAATTGTGAAGCTACAGTTTGTCTGGCTTGTTGTAATGAAGTCCCAGAAACAGAATCCAGAAGTCTGAATTCATTTTGGAAAATAAGTACTAAAAACATATCAAGGCTGGTTTGAGATGCTGTCTCTATGTTTCCAGGTTAAAAGATAGATCCTTTTCAAAGAGAAAAAAAAAAAGTTTGCTGGCTTTTTTTTGAAAAGCATTTGCTGTTCCTGACATTGCCACCAGAGGGCAAGCCGCCACATCGCTACATATCTCACTGAGACTAGGTTTCAAACTGGGAAAAGTGAATGTGTAAAATGGGTGGCAGATGCATGTAAAGCAGCTAATGTTCGTGGGAGGGCCTGTTCTCAAGGACTCCTGGCTTGTGCAGCTATGGGTTGAGCTCTCAGTCCCTGTAGTCCTGGCCCTCAAACACAGGCCACCACTGTACCCTCTGCAGAGAATATGCCTTTTGTTCGCCCCGGCAAAGAAGAGGTCTTTTCTTGCAAGCAGGCATGACCCTAGTACCTTTTTGAGTACCGGGGCCTCACTGCACTAAGATTCTTGCTGAGACGCTGCCAAGACCCTGCTAGGCGATCAGGCTCTAGCACCTTCAGGTGAGTCCAACCTTCTGCTCAGCAAGGGGCAACCCACAGAGTCCATTCCAGTCCAGCCATTAAGGGTAAAAATTCCCAGGAGCCGTGGAAGGCTGAGGAGCATGTGGATCTGTACTGCTTTTGCTGGCTTATCTGAAATAACCCAAAATCATAGTGAGAGAAGTGTGGTTCTGATACAAATAAAATCTAAATCTGTTTAAAGTGGCTGGAGACTGGCAGGATTGTGTTCTGCCACATTGACCATTTGGTTGGTCAAGGGAGGCTTGGTCTGCCCCAGCCACAAGCCACTGGTTATGCCTTGACGTGGCCATGACACTCACAGGGTGCCCCTCCCAGGGCTCAGCTACAGGGCAGTCACACTCGAGGAGGGCTGCAGGTGGGAAGTCAGGAGCTCATCGCTGCCATCTTGTAGCACCACTTGTTTCAGCATACAGGAGGATTGGGGGATGGCATGGGGAGAAAGCTGCCCACACCTAACCAGCACTGCCCAGCACTTCCCACAGTGTTTCTGCGCTCATGCCATGGGTGCAAATAAGCACCTGTTCCCTCGTAAGTGCTGGGGGCTGGGAAATGTAGCCATGGTTGGGCAGATGTCTCTCAACTGCACTCTTCCCCTGGGAAGGGAGTGGACAGACAGTCCCAAATTGCCCAAGTTGTACCCACAGTAACGGCTCCAAACAGCTTAGCGTTCTGGAACAGTTTATCATGTTTGTATGATTTTAAGAACCACAGAGGATGCCTATTTAAAATAGAGTCCTTGGGTCCTTTTATAGGACACGCTGGTTTGGCCATCTGCATGGGGGCTGGGAATCAGTGCCTTTACGAAGCCCTCCAGGGAGGTGCACAGCCCTAGCAAGAGATTACAGAGGGATCCGATACCACCCCCACCCCTACCCAGTGGATAGGAAGCCAGGCCAACTCCATCTCTGCTTTTGTGTTGAGTCATAGAGCTGTGGGGCAGGCTCTGCAGCCCTCCCTGAGTGTGACTGCCCTTTAGCTGAGCCCTGGGAGGGGCACCCTGTGAGTGTCATGGCCACATCAAGGCATAACCCAGTGGCTTGTGGCTGGGGCAGACCAAGCCTCCCTTGACCAACCAAATGGTCAATGTGGCAGAACACAATACTGCCAGTCTCCAGCCACTTTAAACAGAACCCTGCCACCCTGCCACCCACCTCCCCCAGCAAAGCTGTGTTGGCTTTTCATGGGGGTGGAGGATTATTTGTGCTCACTTTTCCCTTTAGCAACACTGGAGAGCAGCAGTGAGTCAATGTTTGCAATTTTTTATTAGAAAGTCAACTATTAATGGTATTCACTCATAGATTTTATTTACTTATTTGCCTTTTTGTTCTTGCCGTGGCACCCTTGCCTTGAATCATGGGAAATGACACCAGGCTCACCACCAGCACGGGGCGGGGGTTGGCGGAGCAGCGGGGCGGTGGAGGTAGGGTAAACCCGGGGGAAGAGCAAGCTGTTCTCACTGGGCACTGGGTACCGCAGCAGCTCAGAAGCTTCCAACAGATCCAGGCAAACCTGTGAACACCCCCACTCCGCCCCAGCGTTTCTGAGATGGGCCAAGACTTCCCCCAGCTGGGCGTTTCACTCGGAGTGTTTGTGATGAATGGATCCCTGGGTGAGAGCCAGTCTCTCCTGACTGCAGTTTCCACCTACAAGCCTACACCTAACTTCCTCCGAAGGCTCCCTGACCCGCCCTAGAAAGGCTTGCCTTAGCTCCCCTCAGTACAGCAGGGTACTCAGCAGGGTACTCTCCAGGGTACTTAACCACCAACTGACATTAGGAGATTGTTACCTGTGAGCTCCCGGTGGGCAGGGGCCACGGGTCCTTGGGTCGCCCCCCCCCCCATCCACTCCCCGAACTGACACAGATTTAACTGAATGAGTTCACAAATGAACAGATTGGCCAGCAGCCCTTACCTGTCTAATTTGCACACTGTGAGGTGACCAAGAGCTTGGGTCCTTCCTCAGAAGTAACAGAAGCAGTAATAGCTTTTGTCGTCTGCTGCCCAACCGGGGTACCTGCCTTCTGACAGATTTCAATCGTCAGCAGAGTCCAGGTGAGGTTTCCAACTGCTCCTCAGCGTCCACAATAAACAAAAGATATTTTAAACTATCAGTAGTGGTTTTGACACCTGTGGTCTTAACGCTCCTGCTGGCACAGATGGCACTGTGAGTCTCCATTCGGTTTCCTTAATTAAGGAGACAACTGGTCTTGGAACTCCCTTTCCTGGCTTCCTGGGGGTTGCCTGGGCCTGGAGCCTCTCTGCCCGCCCGGGGGCCACCTGGCACCGCGTCTCTCTCTTCTGTTCCAGCCGTGATCCCCCTGACGGATTCGGAGCACAAGCTGCTGCCTCTGCACTTTGCAGTGGACCCCGGGAAGGACTGGGAGTGGGGCAAAGACGACAACGATAACGCCCGGCTGGCCCAGTGAGCCCCTACCCCGTGCCTCTCCCCCAACGCCCTAAAGGGCCGGCTGTCGCCGGTTTCCCGGCGTGGGCTGGGCCGCCCTTGCTCCTCCTGGGACAGCTGGCGTGCCTGCGGGCGGGGTGCGTGCGGGCGAGCGCGGGCCGGCTGGGGCGCGTTTCACTCGGTGTTCTTCTCTCGCCAGCCTTATCCTGTCGCTAGAAGCCAAGCTGAACCTTCTGCACAGCTACATGAACGTGACGTGGATCCGGATCCCCTCCGAGACCCGGGTGAGCCTGGCGTGCCGGCTGGGTCCTGGCCTCTCACGGGCCGCCGGCGCGGGCGGGGGTCCCACCCTCCAAATCCGGCGGGGCCTGGGCTCGCCTGCGCCCTCCCGGCCGCCCAGCCCCGGCCAGGGAGTAGTGCCTCGGGTTTACCGGGTGCGTGTGTGCACGCGTGCTTGCGGGCCAGTACGCAGGCGAGCGCTCCGGCTTGGGGATGTTTGGTTTTGTATGTGTGTTGTGGTTTCGTGGGGTGGGTTTTTTTTTTTTTTTTGGTCTTTTATTTTCTCCAGAAGCAAAGGAATAAACACACCCACTCAGAAAACAAACGGTAGGCAAGTCACAACACAAAACTGTCTCTGCCGACAGAGGAACACGATGTGCTGCAGCAGAGCAGAATTAATTATAAACTGTGTGTGGGTCCTTGGAAAAGCCAGGGAACCCAGAGCGCAGTTCCTGAGCGCCCACTCCCTCTGTCCTCCGGGAGGCAGTGGGAAAAGGAGCTGCCCGCCCCCACGCAGCCTCCTCCCCAGGGAGGATCTGTTCCGTCCCCCTTCCAGATGCTAAGCAGGATTCACTCTAAGTATTTGATTGATGTTGTTATCTCAGTAGTGAGCCCTCAACGAAAGAGATTTATAAAAAAGAGAGAGAGAAAGAGCGCACGCTAGCTAGCTTGCAAATTGGTCCTCCTCAGACATCAGTATACTTAGCTATGAAGTGGGGTTAATTTACAATATTAAAGGAGTGACATAAGGAAAGAAGTAGGGTGGTGCCTGACACCATCAATAGCCAGGAAAGGCCAGGCACTCAGGATATATTCATACATCAGCTTTTATCTGTGGGTCACCAGCATAGGGCTTCCGGAGGCAGGTACTGATCTGTTTTACGGAGAACAAAAGGGACAGTTGCTGGCAGTCTGGCTCAAGAGTCCTGCCTCTTAACCTCTACAATGACCTGTCAACTGCCTGGATTGTAACAGTGTTGGTGTGGGTGTTCTTTCCCAGCACACACATATGGTGTGAAGGCAGCAGCTCTAGATCTAGAATCGGGAGGCCCTTGGGCTGGGAGACAGCTCTGTACTGCAGTGAGGACTCTCTGCCAAGCGATGGTGGCCCCCATGTCAGATGCAGGGCCTGGGAAGGACCCTCCCAGCCCCAGGGCATTTGAGCCAGGGCTCCTTGCTCACTGGGCTCTGAGCAGTGGACACTCCCAGAACCAAGCACACCTCCCTTTCCTGGGCCATACCCCTGAGCTCCTGCCCTTTTGTGACCTCTAGCTCCTTCCAGACCCAGGACAGAGTGGGTATAGGAAGGGATTTCAGAATAGAAAGTGGGTAAGGCTGGTTCCTGCTTGCTTCTGGGTGGCTTGATTGCAGGTGGTCTCTTGGACCACTCTCTTGTACCTGCTTGGGGAGGGAGGGAACAAAAGTAAAATGAGGGAACAATGGGGCCTTCTCCCAGGCTCTTCCCCTGGAGGCCAGGAAAAGCCCATGCAGGGGTGGCACAGTTCCTGCCACAGAGCTGCTAGTGTGAGGTCCTTGGTCTTCATCCAGTGATGTTGTCAGGATTCTCTCTCCTCCCTCAAGCAGGAACCCCCACAAGGTCCTCTGCATGCATTCATCACTTTTTTCAGGCGCCCCACCTACCCCATAGTCCTGACCTGGTGCCCATACCCACCTTACCTTCCTGATAGTGGGCCTTCTCCAAGGTGTTCACAGAGATGTTCCCTCCTCACATCCTAGACCTTTTCTAGGAATGGGAGCGCTTCTCCTGCTAAGCCCAGGCCCTGTTTCAGAATCCTCAGTTTAGCACACCACATTGCCAATCTGAGAAAGGAACCCCTAGAGTAAAGCGATTAGTAATCACCCAAACTGCTAAGGGCATATTTGTTCTAAACTGAGGACGAGGTGTCTGTCCCCTGCCTGGAGTGAACAGGCAAGGCACCTTTGTAGGAGAGACACCTGCCGGTGCAGGTGAAGTGTCATCCTTAACAGAGGGCCTCTCGGTCTACAGAGGCCGCCTGGACCTGGGTCTGGTAGTAGACCAGCCTCGTAGGCTAGAAGGGCAGAGTCCGGGCATGGTAATTCTAAAATGTGCAAAGACCCCGGGGCTCAAAGCCAGGTGGGCATCTGCACCTTGCCCAAACTTCCCGCCTCAGTGTTCCAGGCTACCAGCAACCTGAACTCACCAAAAAGGCATCCTGGATTGGGACAGTGAGGTCCCAGGGCCCCAATGTAGCAGCCTGGGAGTTGGGGTGGTCTGCCTTTGTAGATCCCACTTGGGGATGGCTCATTTCTAACCGTATTCGTTTCTTGACCTCCCTCTCCCCTCCCCCCTCCTGGCCCCCAGGCTCCTCTGGCACAGCCGGAATCCCCAACAGCCTCTGTGGGGGAGGACGTGCAGTCCCTGGCCGACTCCCTGGACTCGGACCGGGACTCAGTGTGCAGCAATTCCAACAGCAATAATGGCAAGAATGGCAAAGACAAAGAGAAGGAGAAGCAACGCAAGGAGAAGGACAAGACCCGCGCAGACTCCGTGGCCAACAAGCTGGGCAGCTTCAGCAAGACACTGGGCATCAAGCTGAAGAAAAACATGGGAGGTCTGGGCGGACTCGTGCACGGCAAGATGGGCCGCGCTAACTCCACCAACGGCAAGAACGGCGACGCCCCCGAGCGTAGCAAGGAGAAGAAGACCAAGTCGCGAAAAGGCAGCAAGGAGGAGTCCGGTGCGTCAGCGAGCACGTCGCCGTCGGAGAAGACCACGCCGTCGCCCACGGACAAGGCGGCCGGGACGTCGCCTGCCGAGAAGGGCAGCGGGCAGCGGGGCGACGCATGGAAGTACAGCACGGACGTGAAGCTGAGCCTCAACATTCTGCGCGCCGCCATGCAGGGCGAGCGCAAGTTCATCTTCGCCGGCTTGCTGCTCACCAGCCACCGGCACCAGTTCCACGAGGAGATGATAGGCTACTACCTAACCAGCGCGCAAGAGCGCTTCAGTGCCGAGCAGGAGCAGCGACGCCGCGATGCCGCAGCCGCCGCCGCCGCCGCCGCCGCCGCCTCCACGGTCAAGCGGCCGCCGCGCAGGCCAGAGACCGAG
>NC_043708.1:119319232-119384762 GCF_006229205.1 Suricata suricatta
CCCCCGGGCCCTGGCAACATTCACACTGCCATCGAAGCCGCAGGCGTCCTGGGATGGGCACCGGACAACCTACCTCGCAGGGCGCGGTGAGGGGTAGCGATGGCCCCCGGTGCCGGGCAGCTCAGGTGACAGGAGCTTTCCAAAGACACCTTGGGTCCAAAAAGCAAGGGTTCCGAAACCACTCTTTGGAATTGCCCATGTATGAGCAAAGATGACAGACAGCCTGCTCACATGTCTCCTTTGAAGACACTCCCACAGCGAACTATCACCGGAGGGCCCTTAGGAAGTGATCATAGGTGCCCCCAGGAGGGAGGCGAGGGACTGACCCTTCGGTCACTGTGTAAAGCGCCCCGCCCCAGGCCACGAGGCTGCTTTGAAACCCGGCCTGCTCCTGTTTCCAAAGGGAAGGGGCCCAGGAAGTCGGAAAAGAAGCCCATCCCCACCTCCACCTGCATCTGTCTGGGTCCAGCCAGGTAAAGGGGCGCCCCTCCCACTGGGGGCCCCTCTGCAGGGTAGGGGCCACCCGGCCTGTGGCTCCATAACACATTGAGCGGGCAGCCCCATCCCTGAGCGGTCCCTTTTTTGGTGCCTCCTACATTTCTTGAGGAAAAAAAGAAAAGACGTGTCCTTGGCTACCCTGTGGTGAGCAGCAATATGCAGCCTCTTCCTTCCAAGATTACCTCTGGAGAATACCGGTCTTGGCCAGGGACCCTGAGGCGTTAAGTCTGCCTCACTCAAGAGAGAGGAATATGGATAAGATGGGTAAAACCCTCGCTAGCAAAAGAATACTTTAAAACCTGCGAGAGCCTTAGAATAGCTTCTAATAATTCTAAGAAAGAGAGGAGACAGAGCCCAGCTTTGCTGTGGGTGTTTCCTCAGAATATGCTGGAGGTAGAGGGTCTCTTCATTGGAGCCAGCTTCTCCTTCTCCAGAAAGGATGCTTTTCCCTCTGACATAAAGAGCAGCAAAATAAATAAATAAATAAATAAATAATAATAATAATAAATAAATAAATAAAAATTTTAAAAAAGGGAGGGGATTTTTTTTACTTGTTTGAAGAATTATAGTAAACTAATTTGAGTATCTCCTGTAAGTAATTCCTTTTTGTTTTTAATTATTCCACAGCACGTGGGCTTTCAGTAATTCCAGTTTTTGCATAAGTGGTTCCTTAAATCAAAATTATTTATTAAATAGAATCTTTAAGAAATCTTTTGGAAGTTTTACTTTTCATGCCAAACAGTACTTTCAATGTGTGGTAATTACTAACATCCATGTCCCTCATATTACTGGGGTTTCCTTTGTTACTCAGAAAAAAAAATAGTTTTTTAAAAATCTCTCATCGAGAGGGTTTGTGGCAGCTTTTTGGACTGATTCTTTGTGCCCTGCTAGGCACCTGCTTTGCCATCCAAAGCTGTGAGGTCCCCGGAAGTGTTACATCTCATCACCACATACAGACACTGGCTATGGCTCTTGCCCTTCACTCTTAGAAGGTCGAGACAGCCAACCTTGAAAATGCTTAATTGTGCATTTAGAAACCAAACTCACGTGCACAAGAAGGCAAGAAGGCATAAAGTACACTTACGTTTTGTTTTTTAATTTTTTAATGTTAACACAGCCAACCAGAAATTTCCAAAACTGGCTATGCAAATATTTTATCTTTCTCACGCCATGGTTAAAAAAAAGAGGCAAACTGAGAAAAATAAATATGGTCCATCGTAATACCAGACGAAAACCTTTAAAAGTAGGCAGCATAGTCTGTAGGTATTATTTAAAAATGGGGACCTCTTCTATCTCCTTGAATTAAAGAGTCTCCTCTGCCCACCCCCGTGTGACAGACGTGCTATGAATAAGAGCCTGGGATCCAGCTCTGGGTGGCTTCTCCAGCCATGTGCAAGGCCCCCAACTTAGCGTGGTCGTGGGGTGGCCGGGCCTGCCCGGGCGTCTGCAGGTGCTTGTCCACATGGTTTTCAAATAGCTGTTTCCTTCTGTGAGAGATCTGGATCCCTTCCTCTAAACAGTATCGAAACCATGAGCGAACGCACTGTTATGTTAAATGTACTAATCCAGTGTACCAGGAACGCTCCGTGCTGTGCAAAAGAGCTCTCTAGACCTGGTCCCTAGCCAGCGTTCTCTCAAATCAAATTTATCAGGCAGAACAATAACGATAAGAAACTGCTGTGTTGTTACATGTGGGTCAAGAGGTCCTCTCATATCCTTCTGTGACTTGGGGACCCCTTGTGCATCAGGGAAAGGTTAAGTGGATCATAGGCACTGGAGAAAAGGAAGAAAGCCAGTCCCAATTCTAGAAAAGCTGAGAACCCCACCGGGGCACACACCCCGGGCTTGGGGCATACATGGCAGACCCTGCCTGTGAGTGGCCTTGTCTCATCTGGCCAGACTTCCCTTTCTGGGAAGGTCAGATGTCTCTAAGTGATGGCAAATTTCCAGAAGGATCCTAGATACTTCTAAACCCCAGTGGAGGTTAATTCAGTAATTTACTTCACATTTCCTGCACACACACAAGACCCGGGTATGATTTTTTTCAAATAATATATTGTGAAAGGAGGGTGTTTTTACGTGTATTCTGTTTGTAGATTTTATGCTATGTTACGTTGAAATTTTACAAGCCAAGTTTAAATTGTACCATAGAAATTATTTTTATATTATTTCCAGAATATGCCACAGAGCAATATTTTGCGCCCTTATATTGTGACAGGGTTGTCCTCTTGGAAGGGTAACCATAGGTGGGAAGGGGCTCCACACTGCGGCCTCTTGAGTTTAAGTGCTTTTTGCTATTTGTTCACATCCTCTGAAAGTGAGAATATGTAAATGTGTTTTCTTTCCTTATTGGAAGCTTGATTTTTTTTTTCTGTTCATGGATTTTGGTACTGCACCTTTCCTCTTAAATGAATACTTTATATTCACTAAGTTACTGCGGACTTTTTCTTATACCTGTTACCACTCAGTGGCTGGAGTGGGCCTCTAACAAGTTTGGATCTGTTACTTTACAAATTTAATATTTTCCTAAGTGATTTATCAATTCTAGTAGCTTCCCAACAGGAATTTGGCAACTCCAGATAAAAGGTTTCTCTACTCACGCCCTACCCCCACCCCCGGGTGCCCTTGGTTTTCACCTCCTCCTCTAGCATCCACAAACTTGTTTTGCAACCACTCTACTTTGCAAAAATAAACTTATCCTATCAAAATATGTTTCACAATAGTTAATAAAATAAAAAGGGCTGTACTTATCAGTGGTGGGAAATTTGTGCGAGGGAAAAAAAGGCTTTGCCAAACCCATGTATGTGTTAAGTTCTGTTCTGTGTGAGTCTTCCGTGTTTACTTTGGAGACCTGGAGTAAAAGCTGAAGGCATCTACTGCACGCTTGGGATTTCTTTCTTTATGACATGATTCCTTCTTCCTCATCATGGTGTGGACTTTACACAATAAGCTCCTCCAATGTTTTTTCATTTCCTTTCTTTCAATGCTTCTAATAAATAAGAAAATGCGTGTCCGTGGCTAAGCGAGGCCTGCCTTGTCGGACCTCAGCCTCTGTGGCGTTGCCACATGGCCTGCCGAGGTGGCCTCTGCTCTGGCTGGTCTGAATCTGCTGTTTCCAGGGGGCAGACACGTCGTGGAAAGGCCCAGAGGTGGCTGGCATTCCTGGCACCAGGGAGAAGGTACCCCCTTCCAAAAAGCCTTAAAGTGGTGGCTCTTTCAAGACTGCTGGGCACCACCTCCTCATTCGGTCCCAACTATACACTCTTTTCAATTTGCACTCCCCCCCCACATTCTGATGCGGCTCTTCAAGGCAGAGAGGGGCGCACAGTGCCCCACACCCGTCCTCCACATGCACTCTGCAGTGTCGAGTCTTGTGGGCACAGGGCACATCCCTGACAGTGCTGCCTGTTAACACGGGGCGGGGTCCAGGATAGCCGATCCTAGAGAGACCTGCGGGGCATGAAGATGACCACCCCCCACTTGTCAGTAGGAAGTCTCCCCAGGCAGCATGGAGCCCTCCCAGGGTGCAGTGCTTTGGAAGACTCACTTTTGCTCCAAAGAGCATTCCAAATGGCCTGTTAACAGTTATGCAGTCAGCAACCTTCCCCAAAACCAGTCCTTTCTCGCCACTCCATCCCCAGGACGGGAGAGAGGGAGATGCCCCCATGGACCTTCAGAAGTAACTGGCATATGCAGGCTACACAGTATGAATATGCTTTACTCTACTGGGCTGACTTAACCCTTAACCCCAGGGACCACTCAGAAGCCACTCTCACCAAACAGTCCTAGCAAAGTGACTGTATTCATCCTGCAAAGTAATTAGCTGAAATTTGCATTTTTACTGTTTGATTCTTGCAAAAAAAAAAAAAAAGGAGTCCAATTATGTATATACAAAATGAAGCCCCGTTGCTAATGCTTTTTTATTCATTCACCCAAGAGAGCATCTTGATACATACATGTGTGTACATTTATCTGTGTATTTGTGTGTGTACACGGACACACACACATATGTAATCACTTCTTTACAAGGTGAGGTATACCACTTGGTGTAAGATAGGCTGAATCTGCTCAAGACCAAAGCAACCTATTAGTTTAATAAGGACCAGTTAGTAAAACCAGCTATTTGACAGTATCTACAGACAGTGGAGGATGACTTCAAATGAAGAAACGGCCAAGTCCTTACAAAGACCACTCCCGTTCCAGTACTTCTCTGACCTCCTCCTCTGTTATTAGCTGCTATGCCCCCTCAGCATGGGCCTGCCTCAGGGCCTTTGCACATGCTATTCCTCCTTATACCTGAATGTTCTCCCCCAAGCCACATGGCTCAGCCTCACTACCTGATAGTAAAGACTATTGCCCCACTGTCACTTCCAAGGAGGCCTTTCCTGACTCATTTATTTAAAATGACAGCATATTCCACCCTCCTACCTCCCTGTGCATTTTTTGTGCATTTACTGCCATCTGAGCACTGCACATGTGAATTATTCATTCATTCATTTTATGTCCTTCCTCCAACCCCCATAGAATGTAAGCTCCACGTGGGCAGGAACTTTTGTATGTTTTGCTCCCTACTGTATTCCTGGTGCCTACAACAGTGCCTGACACATATTAGGCACTGGATAAATATTTGTTGAAGAAAAGAAATGAAATCAGTCTTTTGATAGCTATTAAGAGGCCTAATAATGCCAGTTTCAACCTTTATCAAATCCATATTCCATTGCTGTCCCTACTTGGGGAAATTTTTAGCTGATAACCACCCTGGCTGCTTCTCCAGCCTGTGGTCCATGATGCCAGATGTGACAGTGAGCACATCAGCCTGACTGCAGCCCGTTTCTCCACGTGTCTGTGAAGGCCTGCCTGGTGATCATCCGTCAGAGATAGGAGCCGCCGCTGTTCACAGAAAGCTCTCTGGAACAAGCTGCAACAGGCAGGGTGTTTCCCTACAGGGCAGCTCTCATGCTCAAGCACACATAATGGACCTCCATGATGTCGTTACGGGCCTGGACCATCCTTGAGAATCCCTTATAATCAGTCCTTCGGACACTGTTCCTCCATAGTGTCTCCAGAGAGACAGGCATTCCTTCCGAGGACAAACTCAGGTGGCAGTGGTGACTCAGCCCAGGGGAGAGAGCCCCCTTCTCGTGCACCAAAAGCAGGCCTAGAGAGGAAGAGGAGTTTGTCTTGCAGAATAGCGGAGGCAGGCATGGGTAACTGGACGACGAAGTTGGAAGCAGCAGGTGCAGAGAGCCAAGACCCCTCAAGTCTCCCCCTCTGTCCTTGTTCGGTATGTGCAGGAGGGACAGAGCCTTGACACTGCAGAGCCAAACACACACCTCCTTGGCCCTGGCCCCCCAGAGCAGGAGGCCCTCAAATGCAGTCAGGTGACCTCACCGGCCAGCAGGGGAGGGATGGTTCCTCCTCTGAACTCCTCACCGCTGCAGGATGATTTTCACAACTACCTAACCTTGGTGTTTACTTCCAGGTCCTTGGGCCAAATGTGTTTTCCTCTAAGAGTTGTTGGCAAAATACTGTTACAAGTTTCTTATAGGACCTTTGTCCTACTATAGCCTGGTTAAAAGGCTTTGTCCTTCTCTTTAAGCCTCTTCCATGATTTGTGCTGTCATTTCTCTGGGTGCCATATCTTAGGGTCCCTCATAGGCAGGGAGTGTGGGTCCCCTCCTAACACTCCCTCTGTGCCTGCCCAGCACACAGTAAGTGGGCCCACACATGTGTGTCCCTTTGCTTAAATTGCCAAATTAACAGTATCCCTTTCATTGCTGCCCTAAGAAGCTGGGGGCACCCTGGTGCCAGTACTCAGAGAGAACATGGGCTTTCCCAGGCCCTGCCGCCTTGGTCCACTCAAACCTTCCTCCATGGCAGGTGCCCTATGGTCTGACTAGTTCTGCCTACACATTCTTCCCGCTTGCATGGAATGGAATCCAAACACCTGATTTGGAATTACAAATTGGCAGGTGGGAGTGGGACAGCTTGTTTCCACTAATTTATGACCAAAACTAGTAAAACAACCACGAACATGGTTGGAGATCAGCCATGGCCTGGAGCCTCAGTATACAAGGCAAACTCCACCTCTGACAGAACCAGTCACCATGCAACACAGGAGGGAAGCCTGGGCCCTCCGTCACATCAACAAAGGAGCTGTTAGAGGCACAGGGAAGCTGGCCTGAATCTGCTCACGGCCTCATCTGCAGAGCTTGAACCCTGTTCACCATCATCTTTGATTAGTTAGTCTTGCTTTAACAAGGGCTGTTGAAGTGTTTTTGCTTTGTTCCTTCAAACATGCATTTGGCCTATGGAACCAGTGAATGTTGTTCCCCTGTTTCCCTTTTTCCTTGTTTTGGTTCATTCAACCCACATAGGGATGAAATGTGTTGCTTTGATTCCCCAATTTACTTGATTACTGTGGACAAAAGAAAACATGAAGGCAAAAATGGGTCATAAATCCCATTACTTTGGCCAAGTTATCTAGAGCCCTTTTCTACCTGGGAGTGTTCATTCTAATTCAATGCAAATATTCTTTTCCATCTGGTCCATTCTTGGAGAAGGAACCCCTTATAAGAGATGTCTTTGGTGGTTGGGTTGTTACTTTATTAAGTATTAAAGCACTAAACCAATTTTTGCAATATGTAGTAAATCTTGCTTTCATTTTGGAAAACTTCCAGTAATGACTACCGCACTTTTTATAGAAGAACTGTATTTCATTTCTTTCTTTTATGAAAGATTATTTCAAGTAAAAATAGCTCTGTAATCCGTGTGACACGGCTTCTCCATTACTTGACACAGAGAGAAGCTTTGATGCCCTAATCAATAAAATTAACATGTTTGTAAAGCATTGGTTGGTTTAATTATTTACTCACCCCTGTGTTCCTGGTAAAATAATATCCAAGAAAAGCTTTATGTCTCAGAGAAAGAAGATTTATCAGACATCCATTCACACCAGTATTTTTTAAATCAGATGAGATGTAAACCAGTTACCACTGTTTCATCTTGTAAGAGAATTTCCCTCCTTTTCAAAATGATCATGACACTTCCTTTTTCTTTTTAATGTTTCTATATTTTTGAGAGAGACAGTACAAGCAGTGGAGGGACAGAGAGAGGGAGACACAGAATTTAAAACAGGCTCCAGGCTCTGAGCTGTCAGCACAGAGACCTGTACAAGGCTCAAACTCACAAACCATGAGGTCATGACCTGAGCCAAAATCAGACACTTACCCAACTGAGCCACGCAGGTGCCCTGATCATGACACTTCATATCTGAATGAACTAGATTTTTTTCTTTGTTTTGTTTTTGTTTTTCTTGAGAGAGAGAGTATGGACCAAGATCAAATAGGGAAGGGGCAGAGAGAGACTCTTAAGCAGGCTCCACGCCCAGCTCAAAGCCCAACTCTGGGCTCTATCTCACCACCATGAGATCGTGACCTGAACTGCAATCAAGAGTCAGACATTCAACCAACTGAACCACCCAGGCGCCCCTTCAACAGGACTTTTCTTAACTGTATATGCCAGAAATGACCACCTGTACAAGAGGACAATAGCAGGGAACACAGAGGCTGAAAGTGGGTTCACACTCTGTACCATGGAATCTGACACACAAGGCCTCGTGTCACTTGCAGAAGGTTAGGGTCAGGGTGGGGCAGGAGCACTTGAATCAGCCTGCTTGGAGGGAGAGCAAAGACGCTCAGCTGGCCTATGGGACTCTCTGGGCCAATGGCCTTTCACACTCCTGGCATCAGCATTAAGGCCCACACGACTTGTCCATGTCTGGCCCTGATGTTCTTATTTCTCTCAGAACAGGCAGAAATCCCACACAAAAGGCAGATTGTTCCCTTGGCACTGTATGGGATGGTGTGGGAGCCCTACACTGGGAGACAGAAAGGCCAGTTGGGCCCTAAATTGCAATGACCTTGAGAAAGGCACCTCTCCAGACCTGTATTCTGCACAATTTTTGCTAATTTTTAAAAATTCCAATAGAAGTTAACATGCAGTTCCAGATGTTCTTTATTCTTTTTTTATTGTTGGTAAGTTTATTTATTTATTTTTGAGAGAGAGCGAGCATGAGCATGAGTGGGGGAGGGACAGAGAGGAGGGAGAGAGAATCCCAAGAAGGCTCCATGGAGTCTCATGGAGCCCAATGCATGGCTCAAACTCATGAACCATGAAATCATGACCTGAGCCAAAAATCAAGTGTCTGATGCTTAACTGACTGAGCCACCTAGACACCCTGGGTGTTGTTTATTCTTAAGATGAAATGAGGTACTCAGAGATAGGATCTCTAAGTCCCCAACTAAATCAAGGAGTCCGTGAGTCATTCAGGAAAAAAGAAATTGGAGAACTGGAGGAACAGGTCTAGGAACCCTGACACATACAAAAAGGGAGCACAGAAGTCATATGGCGAGAGCACGTGCAGGCAGCAGCCCAGCACGGGTGGGGGCAGGGGCTGGGGAGCAAGACCAAGAGGCAAGGTCGTTCAAAGCTGCAAGAGGAGAGGGTGGGGCTCCACAGAGTTTGCTGCAGCCCTCTGCACAGGGAGGCTGCCTGAGAGGTGCTGGTGCTTCAGGAGCCCAGAGGAGCAGGCCCGCAGGGCTGGATTCACATCCCAGAGCAGTGGCTGGTATCTCCGAGGGTACACGGTATCTCCTCCTCCATGTGGGGCAGAAACAAAATTGGAACAAACCATAGCTGCCAAGTGAAGCGCTGTTGCCAGGAACAAGGCTGAGAAAAACTGGAAGTGAAAGGAAAGAGAAAGTCTTCCGTGTATGTGTGTCCATCTAACTTGGCACATGCATGTGTAGGTATAGGTACATCCATGTATGTGTACATGTGCACATGTGTGTGTTTGCACACACACCCAACCTAGAAGAAAGTAGGAAAATATGCCTGTTTACCATAGTCTTCATGTCTGTAACTGGCCATGGGACAATGGTTGATATTCACAACCTTCTTTTGAGAACCACTCCTGTTCCCTTTACACTCAAAACCTCAGCTTGTTGGGATTCTTTACTGATGGATAACCCCAACTTCCATTTCTGAAGGGTACAAATCCTCACAAGTCCTTCTGTTGCCTGTTGTAGTTTACCATTAACTTTTACTTTGGGACATGGATATCATTAAAGGCACACTAAAGAGCCCCCCGGGATTTCAGACATCAACACCTTGGCACCCACCAACTAGCAGCAGCTCAAGTGTTCCTTGATAATGAAGTCCAGGCACCCTGCCAGTGTGGTAACTCCCTTCTCTGCATTGATGCAGTAGTTTGAGAAACCTCAAACTGCCAAGTGTCAGCTTCTCACTCAGTGACACCATTGTGTATGCTGTGCTGGGTCACTCCTTTCTTGGCAACTAAGACCTACAAACCAGGAGAGTGTGGGGTATGGGGCAGGGAAGCACAGGTTCCTTGTTAGGATACATTGTGGTGACGAGAGTCACTCTCACACTTACTCCTTGTTTTCCCAGACCGCGTGTTCTGGCCACGGGACAGATACCACCATATGGCAGTTGCTGATTCAAATCATAAACTCCATCTGTAAGACCGAACTCCCACCTTTCCGGGAGTTGTCTCCCTGCTGGCATCATAACGAAATCTTCAGTAGGCCACTCTACCAGCTGCTTCTGGGCCAACGGGATGTGCAGAAAGTGAATTCCATGTGCATGATCCCATTGCTGTAAAACCAACATTCTTCATCAAAACAACACTGTGGAATACCATAATGGTGAACAAGTCCATGAACGGTAATGTTTGGCAGGGAAGGCAAATCTGAATCCAGAATATATCTATCCTAAGTGTGGGGAAATTGTTTTCCCTCCATAATGGCAGGGATCCAGTGTAATCAGCCAGACCCCTGGTGGCCATCCCCATCAATGAGCCATATGGGAGGCTCTGTGCTGACCTCTGCTGTCAGAGGTGACTCTGGCAGAGGTGACCAGGCTCGCCTTGATGAGAGGAAATCTGTGTGGTTGTGCTCATCCATAGCCTCTGTCCCTGCAGCCAGGGTCTCTTTATATAGGAACCCATTGAGCAAACATCAGGATGGCTAGTGAAAGAGTTGGCTGGCATCACAGAACAGTCCATCTTGTCCACCTGATTCTTGACAGTCTTTTCTGCACAGTATACTTTTAATGAGCATAAACATGGGACACAAATATCTTCATGCTCTACGTACATTCTGAGAATTTCCCTTGTCACTGTACCTCATCACCAATCTTTGAATTGTGTTCTTTCCAAGTTCCTGACTGAGCAATTTGCCCCTACCAATGAATCGGTATGGGTCAGGGTTTCTTAATAGTGCCACTCATGACATTTGGGATCAGATAATTCTCTTCTGTAGGGAACTGTCGTCTGTACATAGTAAGGTGTTTAGTAACACCGCTGGCGGGCCTCTACCCACCAGATGCCCGTAGTGCCCTCCACCTAGATTGACAATCAAAAATGTCCTGACATTGCCAATGTCCTCAAGCTGAGGCCAGAAGAATCACCTGCTGTTAAGAATCACTAGCATAGGGGCGCCTGGGTGGCTCAGTCAGTTAAGCGTCCAGCTTCAGCTCAGGTCATGATCTCATGGTTTATGGGTTCAAGCCCCGCATCAGGCTCTGTGCTGACAGCTAGCTCAGAGCCTGGAGCCTGCTTCTGGTTCTGTGTCTCCCTCTCTCTCTCTGACCCTCCCCTGCTCGCACTGTGTGTCTCTCTCTCAAAAATAAATAAAACATTAAAAAAATTTTTTTTAAAGAATCACTAGCATAGGTTCATTCTCCTGGATGTCTTTCAGTCCAGAAATGTGAAAAACATTTGTTCTGTGGAAGCCTTGTCCACTGGGATGATTTCCCTTCCCCAGTGTCTTTCAAGGGCACTCCAGTTCGGGGCTGTATCTCTCATAGTCTGCTCTCAGCTGGAGCTAGCACATCACAGAGAACCATCTGAAAGCAGGCCTGCTCCACCATCTGGTCCTAAGGAACTTCCCATGAGGCATAGATTGAGGGAGAGGAGGCAGCAATCAGGTGTACATGTCACAGGGGCCGAGCCACCTGCTCAAGCAACTGACATGTGCCTACTGGGTTTTCTCAAGTACAGCCTCTTATGCACCATCCCCTCTAAATGATAGCCTGCAGATGTTTGTGCTTGACCTTACAGGTGGGTGGGTCAGATCGCACCTAGTCCATCATGGGCAGCTCAGGATTATGGAGTCCGTCGATGTCTCCTAGTCAGCAGCTCAGTCCCTACCAAGACCAATGTAAGATGTTTAGCAACATCTTCTGGCAGTGTGCCAGAAGCTGTCTCTTAGAAAGGAGAATATTTCTATGTGGAAGAGGTCATGACTTTGTTCCAGATCACTAGACTCTGTACTATGATTTGTACGCTGGGGTTCTGTACAGAATTGCCATTGGCCATGAACACTTGAGCACCACTACGTCTGTTAGGAGATGAGGCCCAGGGGGTCCCACCCAAAACTGGTCCTAACTCATTCCTTGGTAAATGCGTTGGGATAGCATACTCAAATAGCACATAGGCTGACTTCAAAATCCAAAACATCTCAGCAAGTGTCATGCTTCTTTTATAAGTATACTGATAATATTTTTCACTTAGTTGGGGTGTCCTGAAGAGCTCCGTAGGGTCCCCTGAAACTTCATCAAGGCAGCAGGGTCCTGAGTATTCGTGGAGTTTTTCTCCCACTTCTGCATCTTACTGAGGCAGATGCGATCAACGTGCTGATGTCAGGAGTGAGGTCCAGCACTGTGTTCCGTGGCATCTCGGCCAGCTCTGCTATGGAGGCAAGAAAATTGGCAGGAGCCTGAGGTAAGAGGGGAGAGCATGCTGATGGCAGTCCTGGAAATGAGCAGGCTGCTTCTGGTGGATCTTACAAATTGACATAAAGAACCAAAGTCACCCATTAGTGCCCAGAAAAGATGTTTCATCTAGAACAGCAATGACAAGTGCAATGACCCATCAGTTGTCAGTTTACCTTGACCCACTGCCTTTCTCCAGCATGTAGCCATCTTCAGTGTAGGGCCAACAGTGAGGGACAAGGGGTTATACTAAGAACCTCTTCCCTTAAACTGCCCAAGTCCATGATAGCACCGATAATCTCTGAGATTCCCCCAGGATGGAAAACTAATTACCCTTGACTTACTTCAATACAGAGAGGGGGGAAATTCCAGGACTTCCACCTTCACTCCATTTCCTACCAAAAGAGCATCACTCCAAGGCAGAAAAGTCAACATGGGGACCCTGCCCACAGCTGAAAGTGGCTCTTCCAACTATGCAATGGAAACTGGGGAAACAAACACAGGTCAACGCTTAGGACAAAACTCTTTTTATCACCTGACCTCCATAAGCCTCCACCTTGCTGCAGGGCCATGGTGGTATTTTCAAGTTCCCCTAAATCAGTGGCAACTCAGAGCCAGTGCTGACCAAGTACCCTGAATGATTGAAGTATTCCTGTCCCCCAGTGATTGCCTGAGAATAGACATTTGCCAGAATAAGTCTTTTTGTCCCAGGGCAGAGCCACCCTTGGGAAAGGCCACAGACCACCAGGACAGGTTTGGAGGATATTTGTGACATCAAACGAGGGTAATACTCATGGTCTTTTCTCAACAGGGCCTGGCTCACAATTAGCCAAGGGGTTCCAGACCTGTGAGGTGGCTCAGATCTGAAAACTTCATGAACAGCTGTGACTCGACTCCGTGGTTACTTAAGAAAGGAATTCTACCTTCAAAGCCGAAGTGTTTTTTAATGAAGTTGATTTTGTTGAGGTATATTTGATGCACAAGTATCAAACGTACAGTTGGATGACTTTTGACAAATGTATCCTCCCTGGTCACTACCAGGTACAAAACATCTCATCACCCCTACGAGACTCCTCCTGCCCTCCCCAGCATGCCCCCACCCTCCCCCAAAAAACAGGTATTTACAGGTCATTTTAGATTTATTCTGTCTTTTCCTAAGCTTCACACAAATGCAATCATAATACGTATCATTTTGTGTCAGTCTGTAACTTTTTTACCACTGAGTAGTATTCCATTATGTGACCACATCACAATTTATGTATCCATTTTCTGGTTAATGGCCATCCAGTTTGTTTCCTGTTTGGGGCTATTATGAATAAATCTGCTACCAACACTATTGAACACTTTGTGGATATAAGCTTTCATTGCTTCTGGATTTATACAAAGGAGCAAAGTTGGTGACGCACAGAATAAATGTATTCTTAACATTCTTAGAAATTTCCAAACGGCCTCCCAAATAGGCTGTGCAGTTTTACAATCCTACCAGCAAATGGTTTGGGTTACCTTAGATATGAACATACTCTGGTTTTTTGTTTGTTTGTTTCTGATGCCCATGCAATAGTCCCCATAACTTTATGACCTGCCCCACCAACCTGGGGCAGCCCAAGTGGATGTCTGCTTCTGGTGCACCGGGGTTTCACACACCTGAGTTAGGCATGTGCACAGAAGCATAGGGTCTGGTCACACCCTTGTAGACTATTCGTACAGACCTGTGCCATCTGACTCCCCTGCCTAATGCCTTCCTCCTGTTCCCTTCCTCTTGGAGGCTGAGCATACATCCGCCCTCTGCCCTGGCAACCTCACAGGTGCCTCATCTCCTTGCATAGGTGTTCGGCTCCTGGATGTCAGGAACTTTGTCTGATGTGCTCTGATGCCCATGGAGGCCTAGCCCATGGATATGACTGGAACCTTTTCTGTTGGAGAAGAAGTGGATCCCTCCTCTGTGAGCCCAGGTGAGCCAGGCAAGGAGCTGTAGCCCCGGGAATAGAAATGACCCTCTATGCACTTCCCAGAGAGTGTCTGGGAGTACTCTGAAAGAACTCCAAAATCACTGGGGCTCAGCTCTTTGCAAAGCAGTGATTGCTCAGAAAGGAAGCCATCTCAGGGGAGGGGAAAGTTGCATCAGACAGAGAAGTGGGTAAAGGGGAATGCCAGCGGACAGTTACACAAACACAGATTGGGAGCCAGCTTTGTGCGGGGCTGGCTAAACGTTGGAGATTCATGACGGAGTAACCAACTTCCTCCCCTTCCCCGCGCCCCCTCCGGGGCACACAATGGAAGAGAAGGCCAGAGAGGGACACCTACTGATTAGTGTAGACGCTGCTATGACAAGAACAGATAAGGGCAGCTTTAGCAGCAGCCACTTCTTCCCTGGGACCGAGGACCGGAGAAGGCTTTGAGGAGACTTTGCAGTGGGCTTGGGGCTGTCCATTGCCATTTGTAGATCAAGAAACCACAGCTCAGAGAGAGTAAGAACATCTGCCCCAGGCCACAAAGCAGCTTAGGAGCCGAGGCAGGCAGCAAGCAGCTCCATAGGGCCCCCAAGTCTGTGTTTATCCTAGACATGCCTGCAGAGGGAGGGGAAGCCAGGAGTTTTAGGAGACACTGTGCGTCCAGCAGCTGGTGGTGCGGGCCAGCCATAGAGGTTGTCAGAGATAGGCAGGCAAAGATGATCATCCCCTCTAGACCCATCATACAACACTGGAAAGCTCTAGGGGCTCCCTAGGGAAGCCCTAAGGAAGTTGAGTGTGATCACTGCAGTCCCCACCTACCATGGCCCTCTCTCAATTGTCATTGGACCTCCCTGCCCACTGCATGTCTGACCAGGACACACGTGTGCTGTCTGCGCTCTTGTCCTTGGGTCAGCACCTGCACCCATTCTGGCCAGACAGGTGCCTGAGGAGCCAGAGGGTGGCAGCCATAGCACCATGCTAGAGGGGTCGATACAGCATTGCCTTCCTGGGCCCCCTTTTACCTTGGCAGAGCCCTGGCATTCGTCAGGTCCACATTTGCATTCTGAATTCTTGAACTTGCAAATCTAAATGAAAGCATCATGGTCACAGGATGAGTTGGGGATCTGGATTAGGAGTAAATGAGCCATACATACTCTGCTTCTGGAGAGCTCAACAGCCCTTTCCTGAGCAGTTATGCAGGTGGACAGAAGGAGGGGACCTGGGAAGAAAAGATGGTGAAAAACCAGAGGACAAGCACAGGCGTCTTGGAGGATGGTTGCAGAAATGAACAATAAGACGTCAAAATGATTCCGACCACTCTGAAGTTCAGCTTCTAGAAGGGCTCTTGTTCTTTTGAAAAAGACTTGGCCATGATCAGTGATGCAAGAGTCAAAAGTCACTTTGTGACAGCCATGGGTGGAAAGATCCTCCATGTTTGCCAAACACCTGCAGCAGGAAAGGCAAGCTTAGAAGCTGAGCGTGAGTCTACCAACGGAGCAGACAGATTCCTCTGGTACAGTCTTGGACAAAAATGAAATCTTGGTGCTGGACCCACTAGGCCTGTGTGTGGACCAAGAGAACGTGGGCTAGGATGCTTGCACCTGCACAGACGCAGCTGGTGTGGTCCATCACCCTGGCTGGCGCTGTGCCTTGAGTCCCACTTTTTCTCCCCCTCCCCCCACTTTTTTTATCTGGGACCTTCTCTAATCTGTGATGAACTTGATGCCCATTTCAATCACCGTGTCCGCCCTGTGCCATGAAACAGGTCAACAGCTGCATTACTAACAGGATGTCCCTTCTAGAGGTAGACACACATTCTGGGCTCAGTGAGCAGTAACCACAACAAAACTGTGTCTGGAGAGGTGTGTGGGTGTGTGGTTGTCAGCTTATCTGCTTATCAAAAAGGACTTGCTTCTTTTGCAGGACTTTTGGCTTTTTTTTTTTTTCTTTTTTTTAGTTAGGAGCCACAAAGCTGCATTTAAGTCGTAAGTTAAAAACCCCAAAGATGGTAAGGAAATACAAAGGGTAATTTTTTTAGACTCAGTCTTGCAGTGCTTTTAACTGCTTTTTGTTTTCTAAGTATTTTAGGCCAGTAAAGAAATTATGCCAAGGGTCCCAGGAAGCGTGAATTGTACCCATCTCCAGAGTGACTGAAACGAGGTGGCAATGTTTCCTTTGGATTCGGCCCTAATTCCAAATCCGTTGGTTAATAGCTTTAAATTTCTACAGTAGTAAATGTATTAATTCTTCACACTTAGTGCAATTTGAGGCCATGCATGTGTGATTTTTGTATTTGCTTTCTGTGTAAAGGGAAGATACTCGGCCTGTCTCCAGATGGAGCGACCCACAAGGCAGCCTTGGAGCAAAGGTTAGGCAAGTGCTGCCTCCTGGTGGTGGGCACCGCCGTGTGAGTCTGAGGCTTTAAGGGGCTGCTGTGAAGTCCGCGGTCCCTTACACTCTCCTCTCTGTGGACCTCAGTGAAAGCGTCCATTTTCTATGCCAAAAAGGCCACAACAGTGTGTTCAGTGTTTTTCTTCCTTTTACACAGGGCTGGGGGGAATCAGTAAATATTTGACAAACCAACAATCTACTTCGCCTTTAAAAATCCAGTGCCCCTTTAAGAAACAAAAAAGATGAACACAGGGGAAGGGAAGCAAAACGCTGAGAGGAAGGCAAACCATAAGAGACTCTGAAATACAGAGACCAAACTATGAGTTGTGGAAAGGGTGTTGGGTGAAGGGACGGGCTAAATGGGTGATGGGCATTAAGCAGGGTACTTATTGGGACGAGCAATGAGTCTTACATATAAGTGATGAATCACTAAATTCTACTCCTGAAATCATCATTACACTACATGTTAACTGACTTGAATTTAAATTTAAAAAAATAAATAAACTTTTAAAAAAGAAAAAAAAAGAAGAAGAAATAAAACCCAGTGGCTTGACCAATAGATTCTGTAGCTCTAGATTTTTGCTTCACTTGATCTGAAACCTATAACCTACTATGGTAAATCAGAAATTTAGGCTTAACACAACAGTTTATTATAAAATAAAGTCCAGCTTCTTTGCAACCAGCAAGTGGTTTTGGGAAACACCCAATCCATACATTTCCCTGCTGAAAAAATAGGAGTCAATAGTAATACAAGAGGTATCAACCTCAAAAATAACTTTTTCCTTAAAAATAATCAACTCCAGGGGTGCCTGGATGGCTCAGTCAGTTGGGCATCTGACTCCGATTCAGGTCATGATCTCACAGTTGGTGGATTTGAGCCCTTTATCAGTCTCTGTGCTGACAGCTCAGAGCCTGGAGCCTGCTTCAGATTCTGTGTCTCCCTCTCTCTCTGCCCCTCCCCTGCTCATGCTCCATCTATCTCTGTCTCTCAGAAATAAATAAAAGTTTAAAAAAATTGTTTAAATAATCAACTCCATTAGAATATTTTTTTGGTATCATGTTTGCAAAAAGCCTTTTCTAGATGCCTCAAGACAATTACCATGAGGAGTATTTCTAACAAAGAGAAATACAATAGATATGGTCACAAAGTTCTGCCACCAGAGCAAAAATTCCTTAAAAGTGGTTTTGATAACCTCAAGGTTAGGGCCTATTTGAATATTTTTGGAAGCACCTCTCCATATCCTCCCCACCCTGAAAAATACCCGACTCTTGGTTAATACATATGGTTATTTCCCACAACAGATAACTGTGATTTCTGGGAGCCATGTGGCAGGTGCTTTGTGACCTCAGATGAAAAGTCACTGGGCACCCACTGCCGGAGGCCCATCAGCTCCAGATGCTGAAGGATGGACAATGAAGAACTGTGAATAAGGAGAGGGCTAAGGGCCGTTGGGCAGAACCTGACTGTGATCTGGAATACTGGATGTTAGCCCCATCCAAAAGCTTTAAGGTAAGAGTTGTAATAATCCTTAGTCTTTCCTGTCTGTTATGGACTAAATGTTGGTGTCATCTGCTCCAGAATCCACTTGTTGAAATCCTAACCCCCGATGTGATAGTGTTTGGAAAGGGAATTTAGGGAGGTGATTCAGTCATGTGAGTAGAACATGTCATGATGGAACTAGTAATCTTATAAAAAGAAGTCAAGGAGCTTCCTCTCCCTGTCTGTCTGTGTTTCTCCCCGTCTCTGCCCACTACCTCGCACTATCATGAGAGGACACAGCAAGAATATAGCCATCTGAAAACCAAGAAGAGGGCTCTCATCAGCTGCTGGATCTGCTCAAACTTGATCTTAGATTTCCCAGCCTCCAGAACCATGAAAGATAAATGTTCATTGTTAGGTCCCCCAGCTACACTTTCTTGTTAGCAGCCTAAAGGGACAAAGACACCTTCCAGCTCCAAGAAGTTTCTTTGAGAAGTGACTTCAAAAAGTGACTTTATGGGGTGCCAAGGTGGCTTAGTCAGTTAAGCATTCAACTTTGGCTCAGGTCATGATCTTGCAGTTTGTGGGTTCAAGCCCTGCATTGGGTTCTGTGCTGACAGCTCAGAGCCTGGAGCCTGCTTCAGATTCTGTGTCTCCCTCTCTCTCTCTGCCCCTCCTCTGCTCATGCTCTGTCTCTCTCTGTCTCAAAAATAAACAAGAAAAATTTAAAAAAAAAAGAAGTGACTTTGTCATTTTCACTCTGACTTTCGGTTCATGAGATAACTTTCAATAGTGTTGCTCAAAGATGTGCATGGTAGAGCAGTGGGAATATTTATTGTTCTCCATTTGAACACTCAGATATTGGTAATAAAGCTTCTGGAAAAAAGAGAAACAATTCCTGAGTGGGGTCCCCATGAAGGTAAGGAGGGAGGAAGGTTGATCCCAGGACTCAGCCTCAGAGCACACCTGGGATCTGTCTGTACACACCAGAAGCATAGACACGGAGCGCCAAAGTGTCGGGGCACCCTGCAAGACCATCCCTCAATCCTCTTCATGGATCTTTCTTGGAAACTAGTCTCAATGACCCATAGTGAAGGAGTCCAGTTACTAAGCTTATAGTGAACAGTCATCCGAAAAGTTGGACGGTCTAGTTGGAGAGCTTGCCAGAGTAAAGTACGGGAGCCTCCCTTCCTATGGTAAATTGAGTAATTTGAGTCAATCCATCCAATCTATCCAACGACCAGAAAAACTACATAAAACATAAGAAACAGCTGCTAAAAGACATCAGATTAGCAACATGATTACACGGAATTACAACATTTGGGGTAATTTTTAGTCTAAGGGAGAGTACCAATTCTACAGGCGTGGGAAACATCAAAGTTCAGGGCCCATCAATAATAAAAGCACTAATGGGGGTGGAACTTCTAAGAGAAGCAAGAAAATTGGCCTTTATGAGGACTATAGCCTGGCTTCAATCATCAGAGTGGCCCAGGAAATCTCAATTCCTGAATTGGATTAAAGAGATTTTATATGCTGTGAACATACCGAAAGCAATTGGAAATTATCTGTAAAAAAGATAATAATGTTATCTTATCCTTCAAAGTGTTTCTACAAACAGCTTTGCATGTATAATATCTGACTCAAAATAAAATAAAATCAGGCAGTCAAGAAGACAAACCAACAAAAATAAAAACTAGCAGCAACACTGAGCCATAGAAACAAGCCCACACAAGTTCCAGATATTGAAGATATCACTCACAGATTCTCAACTAGGTGTTTACTACTTTCAGGGAGATAAAACACAAGATTTAAAATTTTGGTACATTTGGAGGCATGTGGCTTGCTCAATCGGAAGAGCATACAACTCCGGATCTCAGAATCCTGAGTTTGAGCCCCACTTTGGGTGTAGTGATTACTTAAATAAATAAAACTTTAAAAAAATAAGAATTTTCATAAACTTGAAACTTTTTTATAGCATAAATGAAAGAAGCCAGATTCAAATGTCTATATATTGCATGAATCCATTTATTTGACTTTCTGCTAAAAGGCAAAACTATAACGACAGAAAACGTGTCAGTAGTTTCTGGGGTTGGGGAATCAGGAAGTGGTTGACCTCAAAGGGGAATTTTTAGGGCAATGGAACTGTCCTGCTTCTACCGGAGTGGTGGATACAAAACTCTGCATTTGTCAAAACCATAGAATTGCACATCACAAAGAATGCATTAAAATGCAAACTTTGAGCATGTAAAGGGGTTGGGGGATCCCAGAACAGAATACATACTGACAATAGATTCTGACCACATAACAAATGTATGACATGGCCTTTTGGAAGGAGGTATAGAAAAGCAGCTGCCCTAAGTCACTTGGGAAAACAGTATTTTGATTGGAAACTGAAAGACTTACAGACATAAGCAACTGTACTTAAGCACTGCATTAGTTTCTCACAAGATAAACAATTATGAAGCTGCTTCACTTGAAGGGTGGCACTGAACAAATAGGTGACCACACGGTGGATGTTGGGAGCCGGTGTCTCACTGTTGGAGACTGAGGTTACCGATTAGCAGGGGGAGGTGGGAATAAGGCCTTCCTGAGGGGCTGCCCCACAGTCTGAGACATCAGCGTGATGTGAGTGTGTGCTTAGTTCAGTGTGCAAGGACAAGTAGAGAAATGATTTAAAGTATGAGTGTGTAAATGGGCTCAGACAGACAAGTTTCCTGGCTTCATCCACTGGGAGGAGCTGGAAGCAGTGACAACCCAGGAGATGGAGCACACCCAACACCCAGATCTTGGTTTCTAAATACCATTTCCCACTAAAATGAGTCAGGGCTCCTTAGAGAATGGCTGATTCTAGGATATAGTAGCTGGGAGCAGCAGTGACCTAGAGTAGGTCTTCTTTGTTTCTAGGAAGTAGGCCAGGATGAGAGATGGAGGCTGTAGCACATCTATCTGCTTTTCTTGGCCTTAGTCATGGCAGGCTGGGCAGTGCAGGTGGCTGGCGGGGTGTTAGCTGCCCAAGAATGAGAACTTTTTTTGTCACCAGGGTACAGAGACTGTTCCATCACCAGAAGCACAAAGCTATCATTGTTGGACTGCCCCTTACCACATTTCTATGAGTGAAGTTGTACATCCATCCCCTACAATAAAAAGTAATACATAAGAGAAAGTGGGTAAAAAAAGGTACTGGTGGCCAAGAACCTTTCTTCTTCCTCCTGCATTTACTCCACTAACACTATTATGCCATCATTGAGCTTAGTAGTTATTATGGACAGTACATAGAAAAGGATTTCTATAATTTAAAGAAGAATTCCATAAAATGTTAGTCTATGAGCCCCTAAAGACAGCTAGATTGAGGAGTTTGCTAATAAACAAGACATTGAAGAATGCATGATTGTAGCAGAAATCCCTCAGTTGTTGGAACACACCAGGGGCATATCCAGGAATGCTGGGCTCTAGCTGGGAATGAGTTGAGGTAGGACTTGAATAAATGATGTCATGATTTAAGGTGAGATTATCTCTTCTGACCTTTCTTCTCATATGTTTTCTATAAACAATGTTAGACTTCGCCTGAAACCTGCAAAAATCCATGATTTAGATAGATGTCTTCATCCCCTCTGGCTGCCATGATAAAGTGCCACAAACTGGCAAGCTTATAAAAAACAGTTCTGGGTGCTGGGAGTCTGAGGTCAAGATACCAGCACGATCAAGAGAGGCCTCTCTCTCAAGTTGCAGGTTTCTCATATCCTCACATGGTGGAAGGGGCAGGGGAGCTCTCTGGGACCCTCATGTAAAGGCGCTTATGCCATCATGGGGCTCTACCTACTCCCATAGGCTCCATCTCCTAATATCTTTATTTTAAGCATTAGAATTTCAGCATATAACTTTTGGGGAAGGATACAAATATTTATAGACCGTAGCAATACATTAAAACTAAACTGTGTTAAGTGGCTGTCTTCAGCTGACAGCTGCTTGTAAGGTGGCGGCGGCGGCCCCGGAGTAAGATGGCGCTGCGGCCGGGAGCAGGAGCTGGCGGCGGCGGGGCTGTGGGAGCCGGCGCGGGGGCCGCCAGGGCAGGCAGCTTATTGTTTCCTGTTGCAGGTGGAATAAGACCCCCACAAGCAGGACTGATGCCAATGCAGCAGCAAGGATTTCCTATGGTCTCTGTTGTGCAGCCTAATATACAAGGCATGATAGGGATGAGTTACAGCTCTCAGATGCCCCAAGGACCTATGGCCATGCAGGGAACCCTGGACCTGCTGGAGCTGGACTATGACATAAAGGGCTATGTCAAGAAAAAAGCCAAAGTACACATGATGGAGAGTCCCAAATATCACTGAGTAGGGAAATAAAATAACTAAAGGCACAATAAGAGACACCGAGAGACACCATTGAAAAAACACTTCCTGAACAGACAGGCCCTGGATAGTCAACGAGCCTCCTTTAATATACTGTACTAACAGGTGCAGAGTGCATACCAAGCTTTTAACCCTGACAAGAGACAGAAAGCTAGCCAAAATGAAGAAACAGAACTCTTCCCCTAAAGAAACTCCAGGAAGAAGTCACAGCCACAGAACTGCTCAAAACCAATATAAGCAACATAACTGAGCAAGGATTTAGAACAATAGTCATAAAATTAATCGCTGGGCCTGAAAAAAGCATGAAAGTCATCAAAGAAGCTATTGATACATAAACTAGGGATCTTCAAAATAGCTGTGATGAGTTTAAAAAAATGCTATAATGTGGTGCATTATAAAATGGAGGCAGCCACTGCATGGATTGAAGAGGCAGAGAGGAGAATAGATGAATTAGAAGACACAGGTATAGAAAAAGAGGAAGCTGAGAAAAAGAGAAATTGATCCAGGAGCACAAAAGGAGAATTCAAGAACAGAGTGATACAATCAAATGGAACAATATCCAAATCATAGGAATTCCTGAAGAAGAAGAAAGAGAAAAAGGACCTAAAGGGATGCTTCATCAAGTTATAGCCAAGAACTTCCCCAATCTGGAGAAGAAAACAGACACTGAAATCCAAGAGTCATGGAGAACTCCCCTCAGACATAAATCGAATTGACCTTTGGCAAAACATATCATGGTGAAACTGGAAAAATATAAGGATAAGAGAGAATTCTGAAAGCAGCTAGGGATAAAAGGGCCCTAACATAGAAGGGGAAACCTATCAGAGTGGTTACAAACCTATCTAATGAAACTTGGCAGACCAGAAAGGAATGGCAGGAAATCTTCAATGTGATGAACAGGAAAAATATGCCGCCAAGAATCCTTTAACCAGCAAGCCTGTCATTCAGAATAGAAGAAGAGATAAAAGATTTCCCAAACAAAAATGAAAGGAATTCATCGCCACCAAACCAGCCCTACAAGAAATCCTAAGGGGGACTCTATAGGGAAGTGTTTCCAAGAATACAAGGTACTAGAGACACCATTATAAACATGAATTCTACAGGGAACACAATGACTCTACATCCATATTTTTCATTAATAACACTGAATGTAAATGGACTGAATGCTCCAATCATATGACACAGAATAGCAAAATGGATAAAAAAACAATATCCATCTATTTTCTGTCTACAAGAGACTCCTTTTAGACCTGAGGACACTGTGAGATATAAAGTGTGGATAGGGGCACATGTACCCCAATGTTCATAGCAGCACTTTCAACAATAGCCAAATGATGGAAAGAGCCTAAATATCCATCAACTGATGAATGGATCAAGACGATGTGGTATATACATATACAATAGAATACTACATGGCCATGAGAAAGAATGAAATCTGGCCATTTGTAGCAACGTGGATGGACCTTGAGAGTGTCATGCTAAGTGAAATAAGTCAGGCAGAGGAGGACAGATACCATATGTTTTCACTCATGTGAAATAGTAGAAACTTAACAGAGGACCATGGCGTGGGAAAATGGGGGGAAAGAGTTAGAGAGAGGGAGAGAGGCAAATCATGAGAGACTCATGAACACTGAAAACAAACTGAGGGCTGAAGGGGGAGCGGGAAAGGGAAAGGGGGTGATGGTCATGCAGGAGGGCACTTGTGGGGAAGAGCACTGGGTGTTCTATGGAAACCAACTAGACAATAAACTATTAAAAAAATAAATAAAATTTAAAAAATAAATATATCTGTCAAGTCAAAAAAAAAAAAACTAAACTGTGTTAAACTAGAAAGGAAAATTAAGACCCCTCATTTGAAAAGATCAAAGTTCATGTTTTTCTCTTTAGTTCCTCCCAAAGCAAGATCTCGAACCAGTGATGACATTTTTCTCCTAATGAATCTTCTCAGGACATTGTATAACCTGTGGTAGGTACAAAGGAGAAGACAACATTCTTCACTTTAAGAGATTGATGATTATGAGCACAACCCTTCCTATTTGAATGCTTTTCTCCTTTTGCTTCAGTAAATCAAACTGTAAATCAATGGCACAGATACTGAGTTTTCAATATTTTAAAATATAATGTTTCTTAGGAAAGTAATTCATGTAAAGCTGTGTTTGTATTGTGTGTATACTCAAGATCATGTAATGGCTTTCATCACAGTTCTAAGGAAAAATTAATGACACAAAATATAATATTATAATCACGATGAGATGTACCATTGATATTAAGTACTATTCCCCCCCTTATAGTCTCTATATCTTACAACCAATACCCAAAATTGCTGCTGCAAAAAAGAGAGCAGATTAGTCATAGTTGAAGAGAGAATCTCTGAACTGAAGACAGGTCTGAGATGTGGGGTCTGCATCCATTTGGTGGGTATATATACATATGGTATGTCATGTGAGTGCTCAGTTGGGAGGCCCCCTTCTCTTCTGGAAAGGTATGGAGAAACAGCAGATGGAGCTCGGATGTGGATCCCAGCACCAAGATTTGCCAGTAAGGAGCCAGTTGAGCCTGCTCCCCATGCCCACCCCAGACTCTCAAACTTGGTAATCAGGTGGGGGTGTGGGATAGGCAGGAGGAGACAGCCAGGGAAGTGCTTTGTGACCAGGAACTAGCTGAGGTCTGGGGACTCCACCTTCACAACACTCTCCATAGTGCCATGGCTAGGCATGCTGGTAGATGCTCAACTCTGGCCCCTCCCACCCCAGTGGTCTCTGGTGAATTTTGGCTACTCCTTCTCTATAAGTGCCCCTACTCCAGCTACAGGGACATACTCTTCCATGGGGACCACTGAGGTTTCCCTGGACCTGGCCAACGCTCATCTTGTAAAACTTCAGCTCAGGTCCATCGCATAAAAGCCAGTGACTCCACCCACATGTGGTGACATCAAGGAGACTTTGACAAGATAGGACCAGAGCTGCCCTAATGTCCCTCCTCTTCCCCCATCTCCACACCAGCCTTCAAATATCTAAAGCTGGCTTCACTGGTCTGTATGGATCATCAGGCCACCTAACTTATCAAAGGTTAGGTTTGCAAGAAGCAGCTACTGGGGTCTGCAAGGGGCCTGAGCTTCTCCTCCTCTTGGGCCATCTTCAGAGATCTACAAGAGCTTGCCTCTCTGGGACCAGGAATACACCTGAGGAAAGTCCTGGATTCAATCTCATCCTCACCAAGCACACCCTGTGGCCCATTCATGCTCTACAATGACCTCGTGGAAGACTGGGAGAAACAGCTGTCCAGAAGCTCACTGATGGGCCCAACATGAAGGGCAAAGGTTAGTCCTAAGGCCCCTCCAGACCCAGCAGGGATGGTGGGAAGGTGAAGGAACCTTCTGGTTGAGCCAGAACAAAAGGAACAACTGGAGCCAGCACTTTTCAAGAAAACTGGGAGCACCCCTGCTGGGAGCACTAAATTGTTAGCATGTGCAGAGCACCTGAGGCAAAACATGACTGGGGAGGGAGCATCCTAGGAGCCATCTCCTAGCAGGGCCAAGGTCCTGTGGAGAAGAGAACTTGTGTGCCATCACACCAAGCCTGCAGCCCACCCAGCCTCTCCCCTATCAGTTACTCTGGTGAAGAAAAGTGAGCTTCCAAAAGAAGAACCTAGGTGGGGTTGTCAGATTTAGAAAGAAGAAATGAACTAGAGCTGCCCAGTTAAATTTGAATTTCCAATAAACATTGAATACAATCTTTAAGTAAATTGAATCCAGTATTTGGGACACACTTATACTAAAAAAGTTCCATTGAATTTCCACTCAAATTTAACTGGAATCTGAATCTATTCAGGCTGTTAGAACCCTACAGATAGGTGGCTTACAAACAACAGAAACTTTATTTCTCACAGTTCTGGAGGCCAGGAGGTCCCACGATCCAGGTAGACACTAGCAGATTCAGTGTGGGGTGAGAACCCTCTTTCTAGTTCAAAGACAGCTGTCTTCTTGCTGGGGTTTTTCAGGGCAGAAGGGGACAGCTGGCTCTCTGGGGTTGCTTATTAGAGCACTAACCCATTCCCTCATGACCTAGTCATCTCCCAAAGACTCTGCCTCCCAATACCATCCCATTGGGGATTCGGATTTAACATATGAGTTTTGGGGACATATTAGCAGTTAGTCTTTAACTCACGGGTGTCCAGTATTTTCTCTGCCAGTCCTATCCTGGTGACTCCTGAGGGACAGGTGTTCTCACCAACAACATGGACAGAGGTGGCCCTCCCTAGTTGTATTGACATGAAACCATTATGAAAACTTCGTCCCCAGAATCCATGACCCAACATCCTCAAATCTGACTCCCTTGACCAGAAGGCCTTCTCTTGAGTGGGGAAGCAGAGCAAGAAGAAAAGGAAAGATATGTAGAACCTTCTCTGGCAAGCCTGCTGGCAGAGGAGGCATTGTGGGATTTGGCAGCCCAGGACTCATTTGCTGATGTGCCCAATGGCTCCAATGCTCCGGGGAGACTGTCTACTGCTCAAATTCTCTGGCCCCAACAGCCCTGGAACACTGAGGCTACTCCCCTCTGGTTGTAGAGAAATTACTTAGTTCTAAAATATGGGTCAAAGGTGAGAGAAGAACTAACCTTTTGGGGACCTCAGACCTCAAAAAGCAGAGTCTGGGGAAAGTCCCTGGAGACCCCATGCAATGAGAGCCGGGGGAAGGAGCGGAGAGGGGTGCAGAAAGGAGGCCTCATATCTGCCTGAGGCGTGGAAGTGGGTGTGAGGCCGAAACATCTGACAAACCTCCCTGCCCATCAGGAAAAGCTCCACAGTCAGGGTCAGGTGGGACCTTGTGGTCCCAGCCACAAGCCTGGCTCTGCTGTAACGAGGGTACAAGAAGCCTTGGCTGAGCACAGGAATATGTGAGGCTTTGTGTGTGTGTGCCTGTGAGTGTTTATGTAGGTGTGTCTGTGTGTCTGTGTGCATCATTCCTGGGTATATCTGTGGGTCCCTGTGTGTGTCTGGGAGTGTCTGTCAGTGTGTGTGTATCCATCTGTGTGTGTCTGTGGGTACCCGTGTGTATCTGTGAATGTCCTTGTGTGTATGTGTTTGTTTGTCTATGTGTATGAGCACCTATGTGTCTCTGTGTATCCGTGTCCATCTCTGTGTCTCCATCTCTGAAGTGTTTGTGGGTCTCTGAGGTCATACATGTCTGTGCACATGTGTTGGGGCATGTTTCTTTCTCTGCAACATGCCACATCTATGTTTGTGCAAGGCCAAGGAAGAGAAACAGACCATTTTTACGTCTCTCAGTTGCAGGCTGAGATTCTGATGAAATTTCCCTTTCTAGAAGGCATCCTGAGGGGGTTTCCCTCTGGTCCTGGGGCTCCCCTCTGCCTCCATATGCAGATCCTGCCATGGGCAAGAGTAGGCAGTGTAGGAAGGTTTGAGGTGACCTGCTCTTAGCTCCAGCTCAGACAGCAAGTTGGCCAAAGCTGCTGTTGGCCATGCTGTACAGAACTGGAGTCTGGGTTTGTCTGGAATCCCCAGTAAATAAACAGGAAATTCCCAAGTGGCTCCTGAAAACGACTTGAATACACTAGGGTGAACGTTGATAGTCCTTAGGAAAAACAGGACTCGTAACTCGCACTTTCTTCCCAGGCTCATTTTTCCCCAAAGAGATGTTTTTATAAAGTTGTGAATGGATTTTAAACCCATATAATAAAAGGACATGGAAAACAGGCTTAAAGGGGATGGAGTCCTGATTTAGTCAAAGAAAACAGAATGACTCAGGGAATAAGTGTGCAGACACACATGCCCCCAGGCCACAGCCGCGGCCTGACAGTGCCGAGTCTTCGGATGCCCAGGCATACGTGAGCATGTGTGAGGACACTTATGCCAGTGTTTTCCTACACGTGGGAGTTTACTGAGCACATATCAAAATATCTTCATTCACAGGATCCTGCTTTCCAGTGGCAGACACATGCCCTTGTGTGAATGGATGAAGCCATGAGCTTTAGTTGTTTCCCAACTTTTGTCACAAGCCCTGCTGTAGTGAATGCCTTTGTCATTAGTTTTCACTTGATGGTGAGTACATTTGCAGGATTACAGATGGAGTCGCTGAGTCACGCATGTACAAGCACATGTTGAGTGGTGCTGCTACTGCCATGGGGCATGGAGGTGGGCAGAGCCAAGTGGGCCACATACAAGCCACACAGCCACCAAGCTCTGCCACACACCCCAGTGGGGGACACAAGAGCAGGTCCAGCATGCCCTGAAGAGGTGATAAGCGCTGCCCATATCCAATACCACCTTAGAGGGCTGCGGAAGAAGGGAAGACACTCGGCATCCAGAAAAGGTGGTGTTGATTCTCACCAGGTTTACTCATCAAGCTAAGAGGACCAGAAGGGGCCCCGATTCCTATTGACCTCTGGCTCAAGGAACAGGACACAGCTGATGAGACAAGCTGTCCCAGCAGTCAGAGTCAGAAGAAGCTGCCTTTCCCTGTAGTTAAAAGAAGCACAGAGCAAATGTGTGGCCCAGATCAAGTGTGATTCCTCAACCTGTGTCTCCTTCTCCCTGAGCTCTGGTTCATCCCTCCCAAATTAACCCCCTAACCAAGACTGTCTTCTGTGTCTCACATTCCATACATACCTTGCCTGTGCCAAGCGACCCAGGAGAAGAGGCTGCTGTGGGTGAGATTCCTCAGCCACTGGGGTAGTTGAGGCCTCCAACCAGGACCCAGCCTTCTGCTGCCTCATGGGCCTGTGGGTGAGCTCCTCCCCATGACTCAGGACTGGCTCCATGCCCATACTCACTACCGAGTGTATGCTGCTGGTGCAGACCAAACTGACCAACACTGTGTCAGTTAGAGGGACCCTGTTCTGACACTGGGGGACTCAGGTCCCACGTGGATAACCAGATGCCTGGTCTGGGCCCCACTGCCCAGGGTTCTGTTTTCATCCCGGGGCATCCTGGAGGCTGCTTACACAGAACACAATGACAGCTCTTGAACCTCACACAGAGGAAGCTGCATGCCCCCCTTAAACTTCCTCCTACAGTACATGAGTTTCTGCTGTACATTCAAAGAGTGAGAGTCATCAAAATGAATAATCTTCTCTTTTCAAAATTTGGATACAATCATACAGAATATGTGCTCTGCCCATGATGAAATCAAACTAGAAATCAATACCAAAACTCAACAGGAAAACCTATAAACACTGAAAATTAAACAACACACTTCTAAATAATCCATGCATTAAGGAGGAAATCTCAAAGGAAATTTTAGAATACACAGAACTGAATAAAAATTGTCATGGTTAATTTTATCTGACAACTTACTGAGCCAGAGAGGTGCCCACATAGCTGGTTAAACATTATCTCTGGTTGTATCTGTGAGGGTGTCTCTGGAACAGATTAGCATTTGAATTGATGTATTCAATAAAGCTGATGGCTTCCCCAACGTGGGTGGGCACCATGCAATTCAGTGAGGGCCTGAATAACACAAAAAAGCAGAGGAAGGTTGAACTCGCTCTCTACTTGACTGCCTGAACTGTAGTGTTAATCTTCTCCTGCCCTTGCTGGTTCTGGTTCTCAAGCCTTCGGACTCTAACCAGAATCTATAGCATTGACTGTCAGCTCTTAGACCTTCCAACTATTCCTCTGATTGTCCTGGGTCTCCAATTTGCAGGTGACAGATCATAGAAATTCCCAGCCTCTCTAGTTGCATGAGTCAATACCATAAACAAAATCTCTTTATAGATAAATAGATGATAGATACATAGATAGGTAGGTAGATAGATAGATAGATAGATAGATAGATAGATAGATAGATAGAAATATATCTTTATATATATGAGATAGATGATAGGTATATACATAGATAGAGAATGTAGGTATATATACCTTTTTAAAAATTTTTTTAAATTTTTTAATGTTTTGATTCCTTTAACAACATGTTTCCAGCATTCCCAGGTAGGCCAAGGTGTCCTACAGAAAAACCTTGGGTTAGACCTACAGGGGGTCTGGCTGGTGTTAACAGAAGGGAGGGCAGAGCTGGTGCGGCTGGCCATGGAGAAAGCTGACTTGGCTGGTGTGGTACAGAGAAGCCAGCTTGTTTACATGCTTATTCCATGACTGCTTGCCCTAAGCAGAAAGTGCCTTTCAGGATCTATTTTTGGAGGTTTATTACGTATGTCTGGTTCTCAATTCCAACAGTTTAATGAAGATCTAAATAAAATGCTAGGTTCTACCTTAAAAAAAAATTTTTTTTAATGTTTATTTTGGAGAGAGAGAGCAGGAGTGGGGAAAGGGAAGACAGAGAGGGACACACAGAATCAGAAGCAGGCTCCAGGCTCTGAGCTGTCAGGACAGAGCCCATCGCAGGAATCAAATCCACAAGCTGTGAGATCATGACCTGAGCTGAAGTCAGACACGTAACCAACTGAGCCACCCAGGCGTCCATTTAAAAAAGATTTTTTTTAATGTTTATTTTTGAGAAAGAGAGACTATGAGAGCATGTGTGGGGGCAGGGACAGAGAGAGAGGGAGACACAGAATTTTAAACAGGCTCCAGGCTCTGAGCTGTCAACTCAGAACACGACGCAGGTCTCGATCCCACAAACCATGAGATCATGACCTGAGCCGAAGTCAGCGGCTTAATAAACTGAGCCACTCAGTTTATATATATATGGAGAGAGAGAGAAGAGAGATGGAAAATAGAGCTACAGGTAGAGATATATATATATAATCTGCCCATGATCTATCTCTAGATAGATTATATAGATATATAGATATAGTTATATAGATATCCAATTGATTCTGTTTCTCTGGAGAACCCTAATACAAAAAATGAAAACACAGCATACATAAATAAGCAAGACATGGTTAAAGCAATGTTGAGAGGGAAATTTATAGCACTAAATTCTTATGTTAGAAGAGTGGAAGAACTTCTAGCATGACAACATGAAAAACTCTGTGGACATGCTCCTCAGTGAAACTGTTGAAAAGCATAATAAGGGGCACCTGGGTGGCTCAGTCGGTTAAGCCTCCGACTTCGGCTCAAGTCAGATCTCACGTTCGTCGGTTCAAGCCCCGCATCAGGCTCTGTGCTGACAGCTAGCTCAGAGCCTGGAACCTGCTTCTGGTTCTGTCTCCTTCTCTCTCTGCCCCTCCCCCTCTCATGCTCTGTCTCTCTCTGTATCAAAAATAAATAAAACATTAAATTTAAAAAAAAAAGAAAAGCATAATAAAACAACTACTTGAAGTTCAGATAATGGTTCTAAAAATATACATTAAATGAAAAAACAAGCAAACATGTATTAAAGAAAATCTACTATAATTCAGTAAGAAGAGTGAGAGTTTGTAATATATGAACCAAAACCTGCTTCGTCCCTTCTCCCTCCCAAATCAGTAAGACAGAAACTCCATTCCAGTTGGGTGCAGCCAAAAACACATTGCTCTCTTCCTGGGGCTCCCAGCTGAAGATCTACAGAATCTTCCCAGGAAAAACAGATCAGATCAGCACTTCTTATCCTACCTCCAGCTGCTTAAGGTTGAGTTCTAGTGAGTACGGCTAAGAGGTGGGAGATCCTGTCCGTGCAATCACCACTCATGGGTAAATTTTCCACTTTGGACATGGTGCCACTGAGAATACAGGGACCCCAAACATCTTGGCCCCACCTTGTAAGGTGGTGGTTCCATACTAGGAAAGGCAAACAGAAACAGAGGCTACTGCCCAACTCCACCTACCAGGCACTCAGCTCCTAACATGTAGATATCACCTGAAGAAAAGTACATCATTTTCCCCAACCCACCTCAATAGCCAATGTAAAAGTCATCTTAAGGTGGTGACCAAGTGGCCATTTCTCTGGGGGCTGGAGGAGAACACGTGCACAGAAAACCACCGCCCCTCACCTGCAGACCTGGGATGTCCTGCCCCATTTGGAAACAGCCAATCATGAAGATCCAGCTTCCCATCACCCTGACAGAGGAGGCAACCTATTCCATCCTGCCACGTCCCTGAAAGGCTCTTATTTGATAATCTGCCCTCCCAAGATCAAACCCAGAACCCCCTCACCCATAAAACCCCCCCGCCCATTGCCTATCAGGCACGACTTCCCTGACTCCCCACTCCCGGGGTCATGGGACCTCGCCCAGGAATCACAGATCCTAATAAAGGCTTTCTTGACTCCATAGCGTGGTCTCTTTCTTTCCTCCCATCTCTGCCTCCATCTATTAAATCTTACAGCCAAGACTCAAAGATTTTACCTGGTGGGAAAGCAAAGTACTTGAGAAAGAAACCCTAGGAGGAGTCTATCTGGTATGAAAACAAATGCCAAATATTCATACCACTCTTTGAAAGGAGCCATAATTTGATTGGATTAGTCTATAGAGTAATTGTTGAAAACAATGTAACATTGTTACATTGGGTGTTATCAGAGAAAAAGACACTCAGATACAGCACTGCCAAACCCCAGGTCATCACAGAGTGACTGTGGGTATACCCAAAACTGTCCCCAACACCGTAAGAGCAATTTTCAAAGGCTTAACACTGCAGGGTGGAATAAATTCTACAAAAATCATCCAACCATTCACTAAACAAATAAACATGCAAATAATAATAATAAGCCTTTTAGGGGAGTACAGTACCAGTACCTAGAGTTGCTACAAGTTACTGTCCAAAATATCCCAACACAAAGTAATGAAACATGCAAAGAAACAGGAAAGCATAACCCATATACCAAGAAAGAAGCAAGCAATAGAAATTGCCTGTGACAGTGACTAAATGTCACTGACTTCAGCAGAGACTTTAAAGTGGCTATTATAATATGTTCAAAGAATAAATAAAACCATGATTAAAGAAGTTAAGAAAAGTATGATGACAATGTTGTGTCAAACAGAGTATCAATAGATAGACTTTTTTTTTTAAGCAAATGGAAACACTGGAGTTGAAAAGTCACATAAAGAAAATAAAATTTCCACTAGAGGGACTCAATAGTAGATTTAAACTGATAAAAGAAAGAATTTTATCAAAGCTAAAGATAGATCAATAAAGAGTATGTAAGCTGATGAAAAGAGAAAAATAGACAAAGAAAAACAAACAGATCCAGGAGATATGTGGGGCAACATTAAGTACCGCATTATACATGTTCAGTAGTCCCCCCTTATCCAGGGAGGATACAATCTAAGACCCCCAGTGGATGCCTGAAACTGTAGATAGCACTGAACCTTATGTAAACTATGTTTTTTTCCGATACATACCTATACTAAAGTTTAGTTTATAAATTAGTCACAGTAAGAGATCAACTACAATAACAAATAATAAAATATAACAATTATAAAGTTATGTGAGTATGTGCTCTCTCTTTCTCTCTCTCTCCCCATATCCATTGCATTGCACCCCCTCCTTCTTGTGTATGATGTGAGATGACAAAATGCTTATTTGATGAGATGAAGTGAGGTGAATGACATAGGCACAGTGAAGTAGTATTCGGCTACTACTGACCTTCAGTGATACATCAGGATGAGCATCTGCTTCTGGACTGCAGCTGAATGTAGGTAATTGAAACCATGCAAAACAAAATCATGGATAAGAGAGGACTACTACAAAGGGGGTGCCAGAAAATGTTAAAGTAAATAAACAAGGACACCATTAGACTGAGGTGGCCTTGACAGCCTGTGTCCACAAACCAAAACCCAAGCCAGAGTCAGTTTTACAAATGTACCCCTATCTGAGAAAATAAAATTTAAGTACAATCAATCACATATAGGTAACTAGGTTTTCCCAAATAAGATAGCTCTGTAAGCCCTACCTATCAAATAATTTCCTTGCTCTAGTTCCATATCTTCTCTATAAAACTCTTTCCTCTAACCTCTGTAATCAGAGCATTCCTAACCACTTTTGTCTGGTGCTGCCCTATTCAAATTGATGTTTGCTCAAATAAACACTTCAAAGTTTTAATGTGTCTCAGTTTATCTTTTAACAAAGGAGAGGAGAGAGAGAAAGGAAAAGGAAAAATGATCTACACATCCATGAAGCTCAATGAACTCCAAAAAATGCTAAAAACCAAAAACCAGTAGAAAATCTTAAAAGCAACAAGGGAAAAAACAATACATTACTTACAAGTGAACTTCAAGAAGAATAACAGAAGACTTTGCATCATAAACAATGGTGACCAAAAGAAAGTGGGATAACCTATTCAAAGTGATCAAAGAAAAAACTGTCAACTAGGAATTCTGTATCCAGCAAAGCTATCTTTCAAAGATGGAAGGTAAAATAAAGACATTCCCAGATAAACAAAAAGTGAGAGATTTTGTTTCTAGCAGCCCTTCTTCTGTACAAGAAATACTAAAGGAAGCTCTTCAAGATGATAGTAAGTGACCCCAGAGGGTAATTAGAATTTACACAATAAAAGGCATTAATATAGATAATTATGTAATTATATTTTTTGAGTGTAAAGATCCTATAAAATGTTTATTTTTCATTTTCTTTTCTTTTTTAAATTTTTTAAATGTTTTTTTAAATTAATTTTTGAGAGACAGAGAGAGACAGCACGATCAGGGAAGGGTCAGAGAGAGAGAGGGAGACACAGAATCCAAAGTGGGTTCCAGGCTCCGAGCTGTCAGCACAGAGCCTAACATGGGGCTCAAACCCACAAACCGTGAGATCATGACCTGAGCTGAAGTTGGACGCTTAACTGACTGAGCCACCCAGGCGCCCCTCATTTTCTTTTCTTAACTGGTTTAAAAAGCAATTACATAAAATGACATGTTTATAATGTATAATTAGGCATATATATAATATATACAGTTTAGACCCGAAGATGCAACTAAGTTAAAAGTAAAGAGCTTTTAAAATATACCATTTAAAGAGAAATTTCAGGAAAATTGGATGGCTATCTTAATACCAGATAACTATACTTTAAAACAACAACAGGGGCGCCTGGGGGGCTCAGTCGGTTAAGCCTCCGACTTCAGCTCGGGTCAGATCTCACATTTGTGAGTTCGAGCCCCGCGTCAGGCTCTGTGCTGACAGCCAGCTCAGAGCCTGGAGCCTGCTTCTGGTTCTGTGTCTCCTTCTCTCTCTGCCCCTCCCCCTCTCATGCTCTGTCTCTCTCTGTATCAAAAATAAATAAAACATTAAAAAATTTTAAAAATAAAATAAAATAAAAAATAAAACAACAACAAAAAACACTGTTACTAGAGAGCTGTCTCAATACAGCTCACCAATACCTCCCACAAAGAAACGTATATGATCATCTGGAACCCCAATTTTTGCAATTTTCATCAAGAGAGCACCTTCAGATTACCTGGTCTGGAGAACAGCAGAGTTTACAGTTGTGGTCCCAAATGACTATATATATTTGCATACCTTAAAAGCTGCTGTTTGATAGTCTAGCTTTCAATCAGCCAGAAGCTAGGTACGAACTGAGACCCCTCCCTCTGGAACACTCACAAGTCTTGGCACACTCTGGATAACTGGAACAAACTAAAAAATACACTAGAGGGGTTTAACAGCATTCTAGATGAAGCAGAAGAATGGATCAGCAAGCTGGAATATAAGGCAGTGGAACTCACCCAATCAGAGCAAAGAAGGAGAAGGAGAAGGAGGAAGAGGAGAAGGAGGAGGAAGAGGAGGAAGAGACAGAGGAGGAGGAGGAGGAAAAGGTGATGGAGCAGAAGGAGGGGGAGGAGGAGAGGGAAGAGGAGGAGGAGAAAGGAAAAAAATTAAGCAAAGATCACTTACAGGACCTAGAGAAAAACATCAAGTGAAATAACATTCAGAGTCTGAGAAGAAGAAGAGAAGGAAAGGAGGACAGAAGACTTATTTGAAGAAATGATGGCTGAAAACTTCCCTGACCCAGGGAAGGAAACAGACACTGAGATCCAGAAAGCCCAAAGAGTTCCAAATAAGATGAACTCAAAAAGATTCATGTTATAATTAAAATGTCAAAGGTTTAAAAAAAAAAGAATCTTAAAAGCAGCAAGAGAAAAGCTACTTGTTACTAAAAAAAAGAAACTATGTAAGACTATAAGCAGATTTCTCGGCAGAAAGTGTGCAGTGCTTTTCCAAGAATACGCTACCCAGCAAGGCTATCATTCAAAATAAAAGGAGAAATAGTTTTCCGACAAGCAAAATCTTACAAGAAATGAAAGGAGACTTCATTAAGTTAAAAAAAAAAAAGGAACTAATTAGTAACAAGAAAACATATGAAAGTAAAAAGCTCACTGATAAAGATAAATATATATTAAAGAATTAATCATTTATAAAACTGGTATGAAGGTTAAAAGGCAAAATTAGTAAAAATAACTACGATAGTTAAGGGATACACAAAATTTAAAAATATAACATCAAAAACATAGATAAATAGATTGACAGGTGAAAGAGGGAGATCTATATTTATATCTATATCACAAATACACACACACACTCACATCCTATTACCTATTATCTGTTTCTCTGGGGAACTCTAATATAGTAACCAAGTAGAATATGTCCCAAGAATGTAAAACGTTTTAACACCTGAATATCAATTAATATAATGTACCATGTCAATAGAATAAAGGACAAAAATCATGTGATCATCTCAATAGACTCAGAAAAAGAATTTCATAAAATCCAACACACTTTCATGATTAGAAATATTCAACAAGCCAGAAATAGAAGAGATCTTCCTCAACCTAATAAAAGATGTCTCCAAAAACTCCACAGCTAATACCATACTTACGGTGAAAGGCTGAATGCTTTCCTCCTGAGATCAGAAACAAGACAAGGATGTTTGCTTTTACCACTTCTACTTGACATAATACTAAAGGTTCTATCTAGGGAAATTAGACAATAAAAAGAAATAAAAAGCATTGAAATTGGAAAAGAAGTAAAACTATCCAATTTGCATATGACAAGACTCTGTATAAAAACAATTCTAAAAATCCCCTAAAAATCTATTAGAACTTATAAATGAGTTCAGCAAAGTGGCAGGGTACAAGATCAATACACAAAAATCAACTATATTTTTTCTACACACTAGCAACAAGCAATATGAAAATAAAATTAAGAAAACAATTCCATCCACAACAAAATACAAAAGAATTAATAGTGAGAATAAATTTATCAAAAGGAGTACAAAATCTGTATTCTGAAAATTATAATGTTGAAAGAAATGCAAGTGGTTTAAATACATGAAAAACATCCTATGTTCATGGATTGATGACAATATTGCTAAGATGGCAATATTCCCAATGTTAATCTATAGAGTCAATGTAGCCCCTATTAAATTCTCCACTGACTTCTTTGCAGAAGTGAATAATCTGATCCTCAAGCTACAGTAATTAAGTCAGTGTGATACTGGTTGAAGGGTAAGTATATATATCAACGGAATAGAATTAAATTCAAAAATAAACCCTTACATTTATGGTCATTTGATTGTGACAGTAATACCAAGACAATTGCTGGGGGAAAGGAAAAGCCTTTTCTACAAATAATGCTAGGACAACTAGATATATCTACATGCATTCCTCATATCATACACAAAAATTAACTGAAAATAGATCAGAGAACTAAATCAAACACTTAAGACCACAAAACTCTTACAAGAAAATAGGAATAAATTTTCATTACCTTGGGGTAGGCTAGCTATAACACCAAAAGCAAAAGCAACAACAACAACAATATTAGATAAATTGGACTTCGCTAAAATTAAATACTTTGCCTTTCAAAGGAAAGCAAGTAACAACACAATCCACAGAACAGGAGGGGAAAAATTGCAAGTCATATGTCTGATAAGGGGCTTGCATTTAGACTACATTAAGAGCTATGGCAGTTCAACAACAAAAAGATAAATGCCCTCACTAAAAATGGGCAAAGAACCTGAATAGATATATTACCGAAGATGATATGCAGATGGCCAATAAGCACATGTAAGATGTTCAATATTGCTAACCATCAATTAACAATGAGATATCACTTCACACACACTGGGAGAGCTAGCATTAAAAACCCAGATCACAGGGGCGCCTGGGTGGCTCAGTCGGTTAAGCCTCCGACTTCGGCTCAGGTCAGATCTCACATTCATGGGTTCGAGTCCCGCATCAGGCTCTGTGCTGACTGCTAGCTCAGAGCCAGGAGCCTGTTTCCGGTTCTGTGTCTCCTTCTCTCTCATGCTCTGTCTCTATATCAAAAGTAAATAAAAACATTAAAAAAATTAAAAAAAAAACTTCTCTGAGTTTAAAAAAGGAGTTAGGTTTAAAAAAATAATAATAAAAATAAAAATAAAAACCCAGATCACAACAAGGGTTGGCAAGGATATAGAAAAATCAGAACCCTTATACACTACTGGCAGAAATGTAGAGTGTCACCACTTTGGAAAATAATCTGACAGGTTCTAAAATGATTAAACAGGGATCCCATATGGCCCAACAATTCCACTACTGAATCTATTCCCAAGAAAAATGAAACCATGCCTACACAAAAACTTGTACACTGATGTTCCTAACAACATTATTCATAATTGCCAAAAAATGGGGGAAAAAGTGAATGTTCACCAGTTGAAGAATGGATAACTAAATGTGGTATGTCCATACAATGGAATACTATTTTGCAACAAAAATGAAGTAGTCATACGTGCTATAACATGAACGAACTTTATATTATGCTAAGAGGAAAAGCCAGTTACAAAGGACATCATATTGTATGATTCTATTTATACGAAATTTTCCAAATGAGCAAATCTTAAAAAAAAACAATCATTTTCATATGCTGGGGGTGGGAAGAATGAGGTGACTTCCCATGAGTATAGTGTTTCTTTTTGGGTGATGAAAATATTCTAAAATTGTGGTAATAGTTGCACAGTTAAGTAAATATACTAAAACCAATGAATTGTATGGCATGTGAATTATAGGTCAATAATCAATAAAATTGTTATATTTAAAACAATGAAATTAAAATAATAGAAAAAATCAATGAAACAAAAAGCTAATTAATCAAAACAATCAATAACATAGGTAAACCACTAGCACTTTTAGTTTTATAAAAACTGCCAAACTGCTTTGCAGAGTGGCTGCACTATTTTACATTCCCACCACTAGCATCCTTCAAAATATCTAGGTAGGGGCACCTGGGTGGCTCAGTAAGTTAAAGATCTAACTCTTGATTTCAGCTCAGGTCATGATCTCACAGTTGTGAGATTGACTCCCAAGTCAGGCTCTGTGCTGGGCATGGAGCCTATTTCAGAGTCTCTCTCTCCCCTCTCTCTGCCCCTCCACCACTTGAAGGTGTGCTCTCTCTCCCTTTATCTCTCTCTCTCTCTCTCTCTCTCTCTCTGTCTCAAAAAAAGTCTATATAGGCAGGAACAAAAAATAAAAGTCTCCATATAAAAAAAATTAAAATACCTTGGGCTGCAGATTCCTCTACAACACACTGGCAGAAGACCACAGTGTTACTTTTAAAAACTTTCAAGGAATGTTTATAGCCCAAGAACACTTTAGTGCATTTAGGCTGCTACAATAAAAATCTCATAGACTGGGCTGCCTAAACAAGACACATTTTATTTCTCACAGTTCTGGATGCTAGAAGTCCAGCAGCTTCAGTGTCTGGTGAAGGCTTGCTTCCTGGTTCATTGAGGGCCATATTTTCACCACGACCTCATAATAGAAGAAGAAGTAGGGAACTCTCTGCAGTCTCTTGTGTAAGGGCATAATCCTATGAAGGAGGGCTCTACCTTTATGACCTAATCACCTCCCCAAAGCCCCACCTCCTAACACCATTACATTGGAGGTTAGGTTTCAACATGTGGATATGGAGGGCGGGGTGGGGGGTCAAAAACATTCAGTCTATAAGAAATTATATGGTTAACTACATTGTATCTCACATGGAGAAGTCAAATGGAAGGCATTTTTAGATGGGAAGGTGTTCAGAAAACACACCAACAAAAATTCTTACAGATGCAGTCCCAGTTGAATAAGGTAAAAAACAACTTAATGTTTAAAAAAGTGATAAAAATATGGTATCAAAGGTTGCCAGTGAGCACATAAACCAGTTATAAGAAAGATCAATGTAAATCATTTCTGTGAATCCAGTTACAGAATTTAATGTACCCAAAGTACTTTACATCATAATAGTTCCATGCCAGTGATTTAGATATACACACCAGTTTATTTTGTTAAGTACCAAGAAGTGAGTGGGTAAGAGGCCAGGTGTATCAGTTACAATGACAAATGCAGATAGGTCATGTATCTCTGTAATAGGACATAAACTATTAGTTTAATTCAAAAAACAATATCGAAACACATGCTGTTTATAAAATACACACTTAAGTCCAAGGTGTGGAATGTGATTCATGAACACAAGGTCGGTGACCACATGCTGTCCTGCTGCTCCCAGCCCGGAGACACCATGTGTCATATAAAAAATACTCAATAGGTATTTGCTAATGAAAGCAAAGGGGTGGGCAAAAATGTGCAAGGTAAATGCAGACAGCAAGTGAAAAATACAGATGTCAAGGTTTTTTTTAATCATAGAAAATAAAGTTTAAAACAAAAGTATTAAGGCAAGGAGAATCATTTTATTTTTGTCTAAGGATATAAATCATAAAAATCATGAAAGTTAGAAATCATAATTCCATTATCTGTCTTACATGTGAAATAGTATTACCTCAAAATGTGTAAAATAAAAAGTTTTGGGGGCTCCTGGTGGTTCATTCAGTTAAGTGTCCAATTCTTGGTTTTGGCCTAGGTCATGATCTCTTGGTTCGTGGATTCGAGTCCCATGTCAGGCTCTGCGCTGCTGACAGCATGGAGCCTACATGGGATTCTCTCTGTCCCCCCTTCTCACTGCTTCTTCCCTGCTTGCTCTCTCTGTGTCTCTCTCAAAATAAATAAATCAACTTTAAAAAATAAAATAATAAAAATAAAATAAAAAGTTTTTAAAACACCAGGAGAAATGGGCAAAAACGCAGTTGTACTGGTCAGTTTGACATTATCTCTCACACTCTTTGATCAAGTGTGTTTGGAATCAACAAGAATACTGAGGTCTTGAATAACATGATCGATACTGCTGATTTCACAGACACTGCTGGTGAAGTCAACATCCCACCTCCCCTCCCGGTGTTTGTTTAGAGATGGTTTGTCATGAGAACTATTTTTTAAATGGAGGAGTCTATTTGGGGGACCAGGAGTCTTTTGGGGAAGATGGTGAGTGGGCGGGGTAGAGGGGACAGCATGGCAGATGCTTCCTTTCTGGTCCCCAAGATGGAGTCTGAGCTCCTGAAGTTGGAAATGAGGATTAAAGCTAAAGAATAAAGTTTTCCTGAGTAATCTTGTAATTTATAGGCCAAGAGTCACCTATCCATGGATAAAAACATCTTAGAGTCCAAACTGGGGCACAAAGCAACCTCTGTTTGGTTCAGATGACGAAGTGTGGCTTAGAGCCGGGCAAGTAAGTGCCTGTCAGTCTTTCCACTCCTATGGGGAGATAAGCCATATACGGTGGAGGTCTTGTCAATGAAGTGGGGTGTGGGGGGGATCATCATGCCTTCATAATTTGGGTATAATTTGAGCACAATAAGGATGTGCATATTACATTGTAGTCATGGGCTAGTGACCCATGAGCCACCAAATTTTATATAAAAACAAACCTTTCTTTCTCAGCATCCAAGAAATATTTATAAACATTGATTACATATTGGACCACAGAGAAAACCTCAATAAATACCAAAAAAACAGAAAGTGTATTGAGATTCTAAACCCTCAATGCAATAAATGTACATGTTAGACTACAGCTTAATTTTTTAAATGCACCATGTGGAAACCATACCTCAATTTAAAATATCTAACCACTCGAAACTTAAAAATAAAAAATACTTGGGGCGCCTGGGTGGCTCAGTCGGTTTAGCCTCCGACTTCGGCTCAGGTCAGATCTCACATTCGTGGGTTCAAGCCCCACATCAGGCTGTGTGCTGACAACTAGCTCAGAGCCTGGAGCCTGCTTCTGGTTCTGTGTCTCCTTCTCTCTGCCCCTTCCCCTCTCATGCTCTGTCTCTCTCTGTATCAAAAATAAATAAAACACTAAAAAAAATAAAATAAAATAAAATAAAATAAAAAAATAAAAAATACTCTCCTAAATGAATGTCAGGTGACAGAAGAGATCAAAAGTGGAATTACATAGACAGGAATGAGAAGACTACCCACCAAAACTTAGGGGACACAGTCACAGCCTGCTTTTATTCCTAAGCAAGAAGGAATAAATGCAAATGATATGAGTCATCAACATGAGAAATTAGAAAAAGGGAAATAAGACATGGGGACTGTGTTTTAAAAAGCATACACATAAGAATAAAAGCAAAAGTAAATGCATTAAAAGAGAAAAAAAAAAGTTGAGTCTAGGTAAATAAAACTCACCCCTGTTGTCTGTAGAGACTCATTCTGCAGCAAGTTTGGGGGAGGGTAGCCCCGACCCTCACCTTTCCCTCCAGCCCTGGGGGCCAGCTGGGGTTGTTTGGGGTTGAATGTAAATCAGAACACTGTAGACCGGGTCCCATGAACAAAATGCCAATGTGAGAATGTTGTGAAGAAGCCCCTGGTACCAATTTGTCCCTTTTGTGAGTCTGCCCTCCAACTAATTTAGCTAAGTACTTTTGGACGACTTGGATTTGGTCATTTGTTCTTTGTGGATCCCAGCTTCCTGATCCCAATCCCTTCCAGTGTTGGGGCCCAGAATGAGCCAACACAGAGGGATTTTGGAGGCCCTGGCAGTCAGTGTGAGTTCCAAGAGCCAGGCCTAGGTAGCCAGGCAGAAAAAGATTCTGGGCAGGTGGGGTTGAAAAAACAGCGCTCCCTGCTGAGCCCCCAGGGAACTGCAGACTCATAAGCAAAATAAATGTCATTGTTAAGCCACTAAGCTTTGGAGTGGTTTGCATCACAGCAATAGTGACTGCGAAAGTCTATTAAGGATGAAATTGAAGACAAGTCTAAATCTCCTAATACCCTAGGATAAAAGGCTGACATCCTTTATGCTTCAATTTAAAAATATGTTGTTAGGATACTAACGACACCCGTAGGGTTGCTGTCAGGATAGAGGATGGATGTACAGTGGTTGGCAAAGCGCCTTACACATAGTAGGTGTCAAAGCAGTAAGCAGTAGAGGCCACCCTCATCACCAGCGTCTGTCTCAGGACAGTGAAGTATTCAGCCAGTGGTATTAGGTGTCAATTAGCCACTCTGTCCCTGTAGCCACTGAAAAGATATCATGGGTCTTCTGTGGTCAATGACTAGTCCTTTCGCTAATGTCCCCTGTTTTTTCTTTCATTCATGCATCTCTTTTTGAAATTAAAAGTCTTCTTTGCAAAAGCGGTCTCCAGCCAACTTCCAGACTTAAAAATAGGTTCTGGATCAAGTCGAGGCAGAGTGCGCTGCAGGCAGTGCGTACGAGGCCCCGGAGCCCGGGTGGCGTCGGTGGCTCTGGTCACCGGCACCCGCGCCGGTTGCGGGGCGCGGGGCGCGGGGCGCGGGTGTCTCAGGGTCCGCCGGCAGGCGCCGCCCTCCCTGGCAGGTCACCGTGACCCCGCCACCTTTCTCTCGCTGTGACTAGCGCTTTCCGCTCGCTCTGCCGGGCGGTTCCCGCTTCCCCGGACTGCGAAAGGCCACCGGGGCCAGCCCGGGCCGCCCGCTCCCGCTGCCTGCCAGGCGGCCGCATATACCCCCGGAAGGGCGAATGCGTGGCCGCGGGATTCAGGGTGTCCCCAGCCACTCTGGGCTCCCCGACAAAGACGCTGCAGGGCGGGGCGGGAGGCGGAGTCTCAGGCCCCTGTGACTAGCCCAGCGGCAGAAAGCAAGGAAGATCTGGTGAAGTGGGAAGTCCCAGAGCACGCGGGACCAAGCTGGACCCTGCCCTGCCCTGCCCTGCAGGAGCCCCCAGTCTGTGGGAAGCAGGCAAGCCCAGAAGCCGCAAATGCAGCCTGCTGCAAGAGACCAGGCTGGGGTCCAGATGCTGGGAGAGGGCCTCCGGGCCGGACCGTGAGCCCAGGTGAAGGGATTGGCAGGGCTGCCTCCAACGAGGCAGAAGGCCTGTGAAGGGAACAGCGTTGCGAAGATTCAGAGAAGAGGGCCCTTGGAGGAGGTTCGGTTTGGTTACAGTTTAAAGAAAAGGGAATGGTGGGCAACATCAACCCACATCAGCCATTAACTCACTTAGCACCTCCATCAGCCAGCCCAGGAATGTTTGATAGAGAAGGAATGCAGGGGCGTGAATCCCAAGACACTGAAAGGGCGCATCAACCAGGGCTATCTAGTTGCAAGGCAAGGCCAGAAAATTGCCAAGAGACCACCAAGGCGTATTTGTCAGCAGTGGCCACCGTATGCTGCAGCAACAAATTGCCCCAAATCTTAAATTCTGAGCACAGCAGAGGTTTATTTCTCTCACACACAGGACGCTTCAGATCCCAGCAAATCTCCGAAAGTGATGGTCCAGGTGAAAGTCGGCTATCCAAGCTACCCTCGTCCTGTGGCTCTTTTTCAACTGGAGACCTCCAACCTGGTCATCATGGTAGAGAAGAGAGGCCTGGAGAATCTGATCAGCTGGAAAATGCCTCCCCTTGATCGTGAAAGATGACCCTTCTGCTCACAATGCACTGCCAGACCCAGGCATGGGACCCCACTAACTGTGAGGGACCAGAGGTGTCATCTCCCAGAGGCCGGGAAGACCAGGAGAACCACACGGGGTCAGTGTTAGGGGTTCCCAGTACCAAAGGTCCTGAGCCCCAAGGGCCAGCTCTGCCTCCCCTCTGTTTTGGTAGGAGGCTGGCTTGTTATCCAAGTAATGAGCTGCCCAAGCCAACTGAACAATTACACAGCCTGTGGTTGTCTTAGAGGCCACATTAACAAAGTTTTATGTGAGGGATTCGCTGAATCCACCCTCAAACAACCACCTCTCTCCCTGTGAGGTCCCTGTTCAAAATGCATACTCTAGGGTGGTAAGCAAAGGATTTAGCATGAGAGTGAGCTGCCAAGGTTGACAGCTGTCTTCGAAACTTCTCCTTCCCCATTGGTATATGGACCTTCTGCCCTCCCAGGAGTGGGCACCTGATCCAGGGCTGGCCAGAGCTCTGCCTCCCCGGGCACAGGAATCAGTCCAGGGCTGGGCACACAACCCCAGGAAAAGAGCACTCAGAGAGGCCGCAAGGGCTTTGTCTTGAGTTCTCTGCTCTAAAAGCTCTAGCTTGTCTAAACTTGGAGATGTTGATCATCAGCTTGCCACTAAGTGGGGGGAGCCGGCCTGAAGGAGAAGCCAGAAAGCAGGGGGAAACAGAACAGAATTATGGAGAGTGTGAAAAAGAGACAGAGACCCAGAGAGACAGGTAGACTGTGGATAGACACAATTTGAGATCCTGGATCCAACTATGCCTGAAGCTAACAACCCCGTTACAAGCCAATAAATTCCCTTTTTCCATTGCAGCTAATTTGGACTGTACCTTCAAGCAATTACAAATGGGGAAAATCCTGAATAATATAATCATTAAATGACCTTTGTCTGCAAAACCCAACACAGAATTCTTTTCAACTTGGGTATACCACTACAGTCCCTCCTGCTGTAGAAGCTGGGATTTGAGGGGCCCCCTTTTCTATAAAACCAACCTGTTAGTAAGAAACGCAGGTTAGCTGGCCCCAGTGCAGGCCCCAGTGCAGGCACAGGACCTTTCTATTAGGGGTGTGTCTATCTCTGGGCTTTCCCTCTTGTGCCCAATCTTCCCCTTTCCCTCAATCTCAGGTCCTGAGGCTCTAGAGGTCAGGATGTGACAGAATAAGGTGACTCCAGGACCGCTAGACAGCCCCATCTTCTCTGGTGTGGGATACACAGGGATCAGCAGAGTGAACCTCTTCTGCTCCCCTGTAGAGAGCACCCGTGACCAGCACCCTACTACTGGGTCAGGGTGTTAGTCAGGAACAGGGTTTGGGGAACAGAGACCTTCTCAAGTGAGCTTGGGTGTGGGGTATTTCCTAGAAAGACACAGGAAATCATGGCGCACCCACGTGAGGAAATCATGGCGTAGCGCTCTGGAGCCCACGCAGCTTCTGTCTCCAGGCCTGCAGGGTCTAGCTCCTCTGGCCTGGTCTTCCCACGTCTGCTCTCTGCACATCGGCTGTGCTGCCTGGTGGCCTATCCTGGCTGCCTCCAGGCCTGCGGCCTCGGCCCCCAGCCCCTGAAGACTTCAGATAGAAAGGCTCAACTACAGAGCTTAAGGACTAGGAGGTAGTATTGCCAGATGAAAGACAGAACACCCAGGGGATGTTTGGGACATGGTATATTAAAACTTCATTCATTGTTTCTTTGAAAATCAAATATAACTGTGTTTTTATTTACTAACACTGACAACAGTAGTGGGAGGAAGCCAATGCAGGGAGAGCAGCTAAGGTGAATGGAGGATCCCAGAGCTTGCCTCGTGCCAGCTGTGCCCTGGGTATACCCCTGCCTGCCCTGTCCCACAGGTAACTCAGGCTCTGAGGCAGCCCTGAGGCTGGCAGCACCCCACTCCCACTGGGGGGACTGCGCATGGCTGCAGGGGCACCCAGGGCAAACCTCATGGTAGAGAAGCAAGATAGAGAAGAGGCACCTAGCTGCCCCACCCACATTCCCCACCCTGGTCACCTGCCAGACCCCAGACTAGCACTCCAAGATTCTTTCCCATGCCAGGCGTCTGCTCTGGGCAATGGTGTATGGAACCTCACAACAGCCCTGGGGGTATTAAAGTACTGGGGTATATCTCTAACCTGGTCCTGTGACCATCTCTCCGTGGAAAGATGACAAACATTCACCCCCTCTTGCTCTTGCCCACAATCCATGTAAAGAAAGGCTCAGGGGAAAACCAGTATACTGGGAACCAGGGCTGGTGACCCGCCTGGCTGGCCCAGGAAGGCCAGCAGCCTGTACTCTGTGCCTCCCTGCACCTCCATTTCTATTGTGGTTGCACAATCCACCAGGAGGTATAGCCTGCAGCAGCTTGAGGTCTAGTCCCTGCAGCCTGGGCAGGCTCAGCTCTGGGAGGGTGGTGGTTGGATGTTCAGCTTCATCACTGCACACAGTGCCCTGCATGGTAGTGACTATTAAAAAGAACTCCTTAGGTTCTTTCCCAGACTGGTAACATTGTCACCTGAGGTGAAATAGAGGGGGCGCACAGACACATGGAGAGACAGCTGCCCTTGGCCACGCCTCTCTGAAATGAGCCTCCTGGGTCCCACACCCCAGTCTGGCCTGGGGGCGTTGACCAACACTGCCCCACCTTGAACTTCTCTAGACAGCAGATGCTACACTTGAACCAGGTTACACCCCACAAAGGTCTGACCCAAAGGATGAGAGGGGCCTCTGAGCCTGAATTCCCTGCAAGAACTAGACACAAACACCAAGTTCTGTGCTTCCTGACACACGAAGTGTCTGATAAACACCTTCGGCTAGCTCTAAACTGATGCCTCTGTGGTGGAGGCCCCACAAACACAATCCTTTTTTCCCCAGTGTTTGCCAAACATCAGATCATCACCCCCTAATGTGTGGCCGTAAGCTTAGTGGGAAGCAATCAGTAGGAGATGGGAGCATGTTATACACAGGGTGTGTCACACTGCGCTTGAGAGTTGTTTTATAAAAATGATGTCAGGCATACATATACACACGCATGTGTACGTGTGCCTCTGTCTACTCTGAGTCACAGCCAAAGAAGTTTGAGAGACTCCTGCATTCTGTTTTTCTAAAAAGAAAGAAAAACTAACAAACCGAAGTTCCCTTGGCTTTTGGGAAACAGGCGCCAGACATTTTTAGGGCAGGCTCTGATGGTCAAGGCGTGCAGACTGTGCCCCTCACCTGCCACAGGCGTTGAGTGGCATGGCCGCATTGCCTGTGACATCCAGGAAAGCGCTTGGGCTAAGGCTTTAAACCTTGGCAGGTACCCCAGCTTCTCTGGTCCCTCATGGCCCTTACCTGAATTATGTGCCTCTAGAGACCATTTTGAGATTAAGCTTGGTATCACAGCAAAGCGTGCTCAGTGTGACCCTGAAGAGACTCTTCCTTCTTACTGTCACAACCAGAGGTTTCTAACTTTCAGAGAAAACAAGGCGTCCCCAGTGGCCTTTCCAGTGACAAAGGCCCCTTAGAACCAGCCCCACCCTCTAGCCTACAACTCACAAAGGAACAAAATGTGGACTTAAAACTTAAAAGAAGCAACAACACGCACACGAACCCGCCCCGTCCCTCAGCGTGCGTAAGATATACACAGGAAGGAAGTGGCCGGGGTGATTCAAAGAGGCAGCGCTTCGATGTCTCAAGGAAAAGCATATTTTCCGACAAGCCTGCCCTGACTGTGGTTTTGAACGAGATTTCAGACGTAGCTTTGGCCAGTCCCCCCCCTTGCCCTGACCCCCTGCAGGACCGTAGCGTCTGCTGTCTAGACACAACAGTGAGGGTGGACCCCGTGCAGGAAGGCACCCTGCGGGCCGCTGCTGGATGCCCTTTGGGTTGGAACCAGAGAGGCCAGTGAAGGCCGCTGCCGCTGGTCAGCGTGGCCAGTGCGCAGGGGAGGTGTGGGCGGCTGCCTGGCCTGCAGGGCTGGAGGGGGGAGAAGCCTGTTACTCTGTGTGTTCCCAGCTACTGACTCACCAGCAAACCTGTTTTTGATTTCCGGTTCTAACCAGCTTCAGGCTCCTGCAGAGCCAGCCCTGTGGAACCAGGGTAACTCTGAGCAAGTCACTCCCTGACTCCAAATCCTCTCCACGCTCCTGTGACGCTTGATGGCTTACCCACAAGACCCAGTCCTGCCCAGCCAGCAGCCTCCCCTGCTTTCCAACCCTTCCACCCCCAAGTTCAGGCTCAGTCAGCGGCAGGCTCCCTGATTTTTACCTTCCTTGGTCTCTACTGTTTGTGATCAGTCCTTCCTTCTTGTCCTCCTTCCATGTCCTGCTCATCCCCAGAGCCCTGCTCAACGCCACCTCCTCTGTGTGCCTTCTCAGCCTTTCTTTTGCTGTCACTTATCTGGCATTTTACCATGTCAACAGCTACCTGTTCAGCTATGTGAGCCTAAGCAAGTCCATTAAATCTCTGTGCCTTGTTCCTCCATCTGGAGAATGGGGATAATCAGAGCTGCCAGCTGAGACGAGATCATGGCTGTGAAGCATGAGCCTAACACACAGCGCTGTCAGCGTCGTGGGTGCTGAGTATATCCAGCATCATGATGATAGCAGGCGTTTCATCCTTTGCTGATCGTAATCTCTCTGGAGTAGGACTAGTCGATTCTTCTTCCATCTTCCCTCTACAGAATCTTTCTGGTATACAGGTGCTCAAAAACGAAATGTGAGGGGCTGTATCTCCTGGCGATCTGGGGTCAGGAGACTCTTCATGGTGGATGGTACCTCATAGCCAGAGCATGGCAGAAAGTAACACTGCCCAAGGTACAGGAACAGTACGGGGGTGGCCATGCCAAGGCTGCCAGGGACTGGCGGGTGGCCAGCTTCCAATGCTCGGAGCCCAGGATGTCAGTGGGAGTCTATCCTCCTCCAACCACACAGGGGCAGGGTTGTGTCCAAATCAAGGGCTCAGGAAGACCTTGTAGGCTGAGCACCCAGTGTGGGTGTGTCTTTGAGTCAACATTCACAGGGACTTCCAAAGTCTCTACAGTCTGAGCTCGCAGGCTGGACGAGGGAAAAAAGAAAGGGGGGCATCCCACAGCCCTGCGTTTTGCTCAGGCAGAGGGAGACCTTGAGAAGACCTCAATGTCGGCCTGGTAAGGGGCGACTGGGCTCAGTGGCCTAAGGAGACAGCCTCAACACATCAGTCCAGGGAGAGCAGAGGCTGGTTGACAGGCTGGGCTCTGTCCCAGGTCATGGAAACACTGAGTCACAAGAAGCCAGGCCACCACCAGCCGTGAGGCCAGATGCCCGTGGGGGTTGTCCTCTGGCTTCTACATGGACAGCCCTCTGATGAACTACGGAGAGAAAGAAAAGTAGAGCGGCCCAAACTGTTCACGTGATGTTCTACTGATGCAGATGGCATTGTTGCTAGGGGTCACTTTGATTTTCCAGGCAGAGTCTCTGTTCCTCAATCCAGACGCACTGTTCTTGAGAATTTCAGGACAGAGATTCTGGAAACCCCTCAGGGTTTCTGGATTTTCCCAAACAAATGGGCTATTCTCAGGTCAGTTAAATAGAGAGGACTGCAAAACCAAGGCCCTGAAGGTTCCAGGCCCAAGCAGACCATCCGGGCTGACCTTGGGCAGATTCATCCAGCATAGGGGCCTGAGAAAAGGGGCACCATTGACAGAAGTATCATGAAGGTGAATCTCAATGGGATGAACCCAGAGGATCTTGTTTTCATGGTGACTGTTAAGTGCAGGACCTGATCATCTGCCCTGAGTGTGCACAGCAGTCTAAGACCTGAAACTCAGAGCAGTCTAGAGCTCATCTGGCCCCCCACTACATGGGCCTTTTTGGCATCCGTGCTGATGGGGCATCAATACAGGAGCCCCTAGTCCACTAGCTCTCCACTCTTCTGACCATCTCCTCTCCCCTCAGAACTCCTCCTCTCAGAGAATGAGAGGTAGCAGACAAAAATTCTGAGGCCTCTGCCTGCCTGCCCTGTGCCCAGAGCCTTCTTTCCTGTCCCAAGAGCGAGAAATACCTCTCTGGGTACAACTCATCCTCTACTGGGGCACGCATTTCCCCCACTGTCCACTCAGGGACATTACTCCCTGGTTCTCCTTTCTCTACATCATCAATTTTTCATCCCTACCAGATAACTCCTGTCAGCAGACAGTGTTGTCATTATTTCCACTTTTAAATCAAGGCTCTCTGTCTTGCCCTCTCACCCAGGATGGAGGAGCAGAGGCCAGATTCATCCTCCATCCTGAAGCTATAATACAACCAGACAAGCTAGGTGAGCAACAGAGTGTCCAGCGATGAAGGACAGTGGTCCCTGGGAGGTGGAAAAGAGATGAGGTAAGCCTACCTGCCTGAGAGCATTCAGGGGTGCAGAGCAGACAGGGGAACCTGGCAGAATAGAGAGGACTCCCTGAGTTCAGGACACAGAGCTGGAAGTCCAGGGAGACAAGGCAACTAGAGTGCTCAGGACAGAGGACCGAAAAGGAGACTGCTGCCAAGAGATAGCCCTGGTGATATATGGAAGGTCTGCTCAAGAATTCATCACAAGTCTGCAAGGCCCACCCTAAGGGAGTAGAGAGCCTGCCCCTCCCCCACCCAGGGTTCCCACCAGCTAGACTGGAACCTCAGGATTCACTAGATATGGGGTAGAATATTCAGATTAGCCTAGACAAATTAGCACTGCTCCAAATGCACCTGACACATCATAAAAACAAGACCCAGAAAGGTCAAATGACTTCTAAGTAAGTCATTTCTGTAATTGCATCACATAAATGAGCTCAAAAATTTTTGCAAGAATAAAAAAATACCAAGCATCAACATGGTAAGTCAAAATAGTTGGTAGCCAATTACAATGACCTTGCATACAAAGCAGCAGAGTACATGTCCCCTAAAGAAGGGAACCAGGTCTGGTCCAGGTGACCTTGTATAGGTCAGAGGTCGCGTCTGCCTGGGAAGCAGCCATCCCCCTCATCAGAGCAAGAGCTCCTCACAGGAGCATGAGGACAAAGGGGGGCGGGGGGCAGGAGGCCTTAAATACAGAAAAGAGCCAAGGGGAAAAAATCTCACTTCCACGTCCTCCTCCAGAAACGTTTCTTTCTCAGCAAAAGTGCATGAAAGGGTTTTCATACTGGCTCTAATCTCAGTCTTCTTTTCTCTCTATTTTTCCTCCTTATCATGAAATATAATATATATCCAGAAAATGTTTAGAACATAAATATTAACTTAGCAAGTTATTGCAAAGCAAGTCCCTTTGTAGCTATTACTCCCAGTCCCCTCCTCAGATTTCTGCTGCCTGGCATTCCCAGGAAGATTAATACTTGAACCTGAATCGTAGTTTGCCACGCTTAAATGGTGAGCATGAGATCTTCGTGTCTGTGAAATGTATATCGATGGAATCATCCAGACTGCGTATGGTTTTAGATCCAGCTTCTTAAATACTATAGATGGGGTGGCTCAAAGAACAAACGCTTATTTGCACACTTTTTAAGGCAGGAAGTGTGGGACCAGGGTGCCAGTATGGTCGGGTTCTGGTGAAAGCCATCTTCCTGATTTATAGATGGGTGTCTACTCCTTATGTCCTCATATGGCAGAGAGAAGGAGAGGAAGGAAAAGGAATATCTTGTGTCATTTTGTATAAGGCACTAATCCCACATGAGGGCTCCACTCTCATGAACCAATCACCTCCCAAAGGCCTTATCTCCAAATACAATCCCATTAGGAATTAGGGTTTTAATATCTGGATATGGGGTACAAAAACAGTGAGTTCACAGCAGGTGCTATGATCAAATATTGTTAAGAACGTATTTTCATGTGCATTTGGCTGCAAAACACATACGTACTGGCAGATATATAGCCCCTAGCGGAATTGCAGGCTCCTGGGTGTGCAAATCTTCAGCTTTAGGAGATACTGCCACACTGTTCTCCAAAGTGATTATACCTCCAGCAGTGTTATGAGTTTCTGGAACTTCACATACCTACCACCACCTGATATTATCAGTCTTCTTGGTGTACGGAGCTAGTTCACTGTGATTTTAATATGCATGGTGAAGGAACATTTATATGTTTACTGTCCATTTGGATATCTTCTCTTTTGAAGTTCCTGTTCAGACATTTTGCCCATTTTTCCATTTTACTCCCTGCTCTCTCTTTTCTTACTGATTTTTTAGGTGTACTTTATATATTCTGACTATGAGCCTTTTACCAGTTTTACATATTGCAAATATCTTCTTCTATTATCTGACTTAATGTTTTACTCTCTTAATAGTATCATTTAGTAAAAAAAAAGTTTCTTAATGCTAATGAATTAGAATAATCCAGCATTTCCTTTACCATTAGTGTTTTTTGGATCGTGTTTAAGAGACCATTCTCTAAGCCAAGATCGTGAAGGTACTCTTCTATATTTTCTACTGCAGTTATCTTGTTTGCTTTTCATCTTCTTAAAAATTTTGTTAAAATAGGGGCCTCTAGAGACTCCAGTCAGTTACCTAATTCTTGATTTCAGTTGAGGTCATTATCTCATGATTCACAGGATGGAGCCCCGCATCATAGTCTGCACCAACAGCACAGACCCTGCCTGGGATTGTCTCTTTCCCTCTCTCTGACCTTCTTCTAGTTCTTTCTCTATGTAAATAAATAAATAAATAAACAAATATTGCATTAAAATATACATAACATAAAATGTACCATTTAAGTCATTTTTGAGTGTACAATTCAGTGGTGTTAGGTTCATTCATATTGTTCAGCAACTTACACATGCCTCACATAATGAAATTCTACAGAATTTGTCTTTTTGTGGTTAGATTATTTCACTTAGCATAATGTTCTCAAGTTTCATCCATGTTGTAGCATTTGACAGGATTTGCTTTTTTAAAAAACAGTAATAGTCTCCTGTATATACTACATTTTCTTTTTTTAATGTTTATTTATTTATTTTGAGAGAAAGAAAAAGTAGATGGAGGAGGGGTAGAGGGAGAGGAGAGAGAGAATCCCAAGCAGGCTCCATGCTGTCAGCAAGACTGGAACTCAGGAACCATGAAATCATGCCCTGAGTCGAAACCAAGAGGTAAATGTTTAAAGAACTGAGCCACTGAGGCACCCTATATACCACATTTTTCTTTATCCATGTATCTGTCCGTAGACATTTAGGTTGCTTCCAACCCTTGGCTATTGTGAATAATATATTACAATAAAAGTGGATGTATAAATACCTCTTTCAATTCCTGTTTTCAATTCTTTTGGACATATCCTGAAGTGAGATTGCTGGATCATATGATAATGGGTAATTCTTTTTTCAATTTGTTGAGGAACCACCAGACCTTTTTCCACAGTGGCTGCACCATTTTACATTCCCACCAACAGCGCACAAGGGTTCCAATTTCTCCATATCCTTACCAACCCTTGTTTTTCTGTTCTTTTGATAGTGGTCATCCTAAAAGGTATGAGTTTGTCTCTCATTGTGGTTCTTATTTGAATTTCCCCGATGGCTAGTGATGCCATTCCATAGGTTGCCATTTCGTTCCATTGACTTATTGTTTTTTTTCTTCTGCTGTGCAGAAACTTCTAAGTTTGACACAGTCCCATTTGTCTATTTTTGCTTTTGTTGCCCATGCTTTTGGCATCATATCCAATAAATCAGTGCCAAATCCAGTGTCATGAAGTTTCCTCCCTATGGTTTTTTCTAAGAGTTGTATAGTTTTACAACTTTATCTAGTGTTATATTTAGGTCTTTAATTCATTTCTAGTTAATTTTTGTATATGGTGTGAGGTAAAGGTCCACTTCATTCTTTTGCATGTGGATATCCAGTTTTCCCAAAACAATTTGTTAAACAGAGTATCCATCCTTCCCCCATTGTGTGTAACCTTAGCGCTGTTACCAGAAATCACTTGACCATATATGTGAGGGTTTATTTGGGGGAATCTCCATTGTGTTCCATTGGTCTATATGTCTGTCTTCATGTCAATACCATACTGTTTTGATTTCTGTGGCTTTGTGATGTTTTCAAATCAAAAAGTATGGGACCTCCAGCTTTGTTTTTATTTCTCAATAGTGTTTTTGCTATTCAAGGGTCGTTAGAGATTCCATACAAATTTTAGGATTTTTTTCTATTTCTGAAATTGGTATTTTGATAGCAATTGCATCAGGATTTTGATAGTAGTTGCAATGAATCTGTAGATTGCTTGAGTAGATTTAAAATGTCCATTTTAACAATATTAAGTCTTCTAGTCCATGAATAAAGGATGTCTTTCCATTTATTTATCTCCTAATTTCTTTAAATAATGTTTTATAGTTTTTAGTGTACAAATCTTTCACCTCCTTGGTTAAGTAAGTATTTCATTATTTTTGAGGCTAATGTAAATGAGATTGATTTCATTTCCTTTTTGGATTGTTCATTCTTAGTGTATAGAAATGCAGCTGATTGGTGTGTGTTGGTTTTGTTTCATGCTGCTTTGCTGAATTCATTAATTAGTTCTAAAGGTTTTGTGTGTGTGTGTGCGTGTGAAATCTTTAGGATTTTTTACATAAAAGATCATGCCATCTGCAAAGAGAGATAATTTTACTTCTTCCTTTTCAAATTAGATGTCTTTTATTTCTTTTCCTTGCTTAATTTTCCTGGCTAGAACCTCCAGTACAATATGGAATAGAAGTGCCTAGAGCACATTTCCCTGTTTTGTTCCTAATCATAGGGCAAAAGCATCTAGTCTTTTACTGTTAAGCATGATGTTAGCTGTGGGTGTGTCATAGATGCCTTTATTAGGTTGAGGAAGTTCCCTTCTGCTCCTAGTTCATTGAATGTTTATTCATGAAAGCGTGTAGAATTTTGGCGTATGATTTTTGAGATGTTCATGTGACTTTTGGTTTTTAGTCAATTAATATGGTGCATTGCATTCATTAATTTTCAGACATTAAACCAACCTTGCATCCCTGAAATAAATCTCAGTTGGTCTTGGGTATATAATTTTTTTTATATGTGACTAAATTTGAATCTGATATAAATTGGCTTATTCTTGAACTATCTATCCTGTTACATTGATCTATTTTTTAACCTTTATTCCAATACTATACTGTTTAATTACTATGTCATTAAAATAAGTCTTGGATTCATGTAATAGAATTCCTTCAATACTGCCCTTATTTTACAAAGCTGTGTAGCTTAAACTAGTTCCTTTACATTTAATTTCAGAATCCATTTGCCAACATTTATAATAAAGCCTGCTGAGAGTTTAATTGGGATTCACCAAACCCATAAATAAATTTGTTGAGGATTGCAAGCTTAACATTACTGAATTTTCCAATCCATAAACATGGTAGAACTCTCCATTTAGGTTTTCATTGACTTATTTCATTGATATTCTGTAGTTTTCAGTATTCAAATCATGCATGTATTAAGACACATTTACACCTAAGTACTTCATTTTTTGTGTGCTTTTTGAAACGGTAACTTGAAAAAATTTAGTTCCAACTTCACAGTGCTGGTATACAATACAATTAAAATATAATCAAATACAAAACAGAAATACCATTGATTTTGTGTATTGAACTTATACCTTATACCCTAGCTGAGAATTTATTTTCTTTTATCATAAATTGATGCTGAATCCTGGGAAGTACTTCTTATGCTTTTATTGAGTAGATCATATGGTTTTCTTTTATTTATTTATTTGTTTGTTTCATTGGTTGGTGTTGGTTTTCTTTTTTTAAAAAAAGCTTGTTAATAAGGTGACTTACATTGATCAAACTTCAAATGTTGATCCAGGTCTGCATTTCTGGGATAAACTCCTCTAGGTTGTGATGTAATGTTGTCTTTATACATGCTGGGTTCAACTCATTAACATTTGACTGATGATTGCTGTCTCTATAATCATGAGGGGTATCAGCCTGTAGTTCCTACTTCTTGTTCTGCTTCTATCTCAATGTGGTATCACTGTAATATTGGACTCATAAAATGAGTTGAGAAATATTACCTCCTAATTGGCTTTGTGAAAGACATTATGTAGAATTGGTATTATTTCTTCCTTAAATATTTAGTAAAATTCCTCAACAAGTACATCTGAGCTGAACTTTTCTTTATTGGACTGTTATTTTTCTTTGTTTTCAACATGTGAATATGACATGCATAACAGTGGCTTCATTTCTTTTCCTCTCCTCTTCCCTCCCCTCCCCTTCCATCCCTTCTCTCCTCTCCTCTCCCCTCCCCTCCCCTCCGCTTCTCTCTCCTCTCTTCTCCTTTCCTTTCCCCTATCTTTCTCTTCCATCTTTCTTTCTTTCCTTCCTTCCTTCAACATATTTGGTATTCTCTAAGCTTCTTGGATATATGGTTTGGTATCTGTCATTAATTTTGAAAAAGTATCAACCAATATATTTCAAATATTTCTTTTCTCAGAAAAAAATTAAAAAAAAAACAAATATTTCTTTTCTCATATCCTCTTCCTCTTCTTCTTTTAGGGTTCCATTAATGTATGTTAGACCATTTGGTATTGTCTCACGGTTCTTGATGCACTGTTTCATTTTCCTTTGTTCCTCTTGTTTTCTCTTTACATTTTTATTGACTTACTTTAATCTTTATCTGGATTCTTACCTTGACTGTATCTCCTCTACTGATGAGCCAGTTGAAGCCATTCTTCATTTTTGTTACTGTGTTTTTCATTTCTAGTACTTCCATCCATTTTTACACACAGTTTTCATTTCTCTACTAGAATTATCCATCTGATCTTGAGTGTAGCTAGTTTTCCTTAAAAGCTTTAACATATTAATCATTGTTATTTTAAATTCCTCATAGGATAGTTCCAACATCTTCATCATATCTGGTCTGTTGATTGCTCTGTCTTGGGATTGTATTTTTTTCTTGCTTTTCCATATGGTTTGAATAATTCTTTGTTAAAATATAGACATTAGACAGTAGAGGCTGAGATAAATACATTTTATGCTTGGAAATTAGCACATCTTTCCTTCTGCTAGGGGCTCCTTCTAGGGGTTCTATTAATTTAGTCAGGAATCAGGCTGGGTTTGAGGTTTACTGTTGTCATTGTTGCCCTCATGGCATAATAGGTTTTAAATTCTTCTAGTGGTACTTCATGTTTAGAGTGGGGGCTGTTTTGCTGAGGTCCCTGGGTCTTGGGGCTGTGCCTCCTCCAACTGTAATTCTGGGCCCATGTGTTTCCTGCTCTTTCCCAAGGGGCAAAGCATTTGTTTCTCTTCCCTTGCCCAGCTGTAATCAGTTTTCTTCAGTACTGTAAGGGTGACATTGCCCCCAGCCTCCATTCTTGCAGTTTAAAACGTTTCATACCATCAGGGAGGAGTTGGGGGAGGGGAAGGGGTTGGAGGAGGGGGTGGGGTGGGGATGAGGTGGGAAGGATAGGGGAGAAGTAGCCTGCACCGCTAGGAATCCTTCTCAGGGGTCTCCCCAGTCTTCCTTGTGAGTGTTTGATAGGATTCATTTCAACTTCTAACTTTATTTTTATGAATTATATGTTATATGTAACCTAAGAGTCTATTAATTTTTATGTGCTAATTTTACAGCTTTTCTTTTATTCTTTGAGGTACTTTTCCCAGCAGTTCTCTAGGGTTTTCCAGGTATACTGTCTTGTCATCTGCAAGTAGAGGTAGTTCTACCCCTTTTTCCATTTTTATCCCTCCAATTGTTTTATCTGATTGCAATGCACTGTGATAATTAATAGCAGAAATATAATGTGTTCTTGTTTTGTTCCTGATTTTAATAGAAATGTTTCTATTATTTTCCCATTGAATAAATCACCATCTTTAAGACTGAAGTGTATATATTTTATCATGATAAGGAAGAATCCATTCATTTTTTTGTCAAGGCTTTAAGCTCAAAGGGGTATTGAATTTTTCAGAGACTTTCTTGGCATCTATGGAGATAACCATATAATTATTTTTCTCCTTCAGCTTATTAATGTGGTCAATTTTAATAGTAGATTTCTTATACTGAGTCATTTTTGTATTGCTGGTATAGAATCTCTTCTCACTATAGTACTGATTTAGTTCCATGGTTTGGGAAAGTCCTAATTTTTCTTTTTCTTTTTTTAATTAAAAGAAATTTTTTTGAGAGCAAGAGAAAGAGAGAGAGAGATAGCACGAGTTGGGGGGGCAGAGAGAGAGGGAGACATAGAATCTGAAGCAGGCTCCAGGCTCTGAGCTGTCAGCACAGAACCCGGCATGGGGCTCGAACTCACAAGCTGCAAGATCACGACCTGAGCCAAAGTCCTAGGCTTAACCAACTGAGCTACCCAGGTGCCCCTCTTTTTCTTGATCTCATTTTCTTGTGGCCAGAGTATACCTCAAGGCATACTTTTTCAAAATAAGTCCATGGGAGGTCAACTTTCAGAGTCTTTTCTTGCATAAAAATAGGTGTATACATATGTCTCCATTGTTATGTCAAGATATTCTCCCCTCAAGCCTTGAAGTACGTCTTCTATTTCTCATTAGCACCCCATGCTGCTCATCTTCCTCCTCTCCCAGTACATGTGCCCCCTCCCTCGCCAGGCAGCCTTTAGGATTTTCTCCTTATTTTTCTAAATATGCATGAGACAGTTTCTGGGGATTGCCCTTTTCTCAATCATCCTCTAAAGAGGAATTTTTAATTTTAAAACTCTTTCCCCTTTTATAGCTCTGGGAAGTTTTCCCTCATCATTTCTTTATTTTCCACTATGGTCAACAGAATAATGATTTCCCCAAAGACGTTCACATCCTAATCCCTGGAATTCTGTGAATATGTTATCTTACATGGAAAAGAGACTTTAGAGGTGTAATTAAATTAAAGATCCTGAGACAGGAAGATTTTCCCGGATTAGCTGTGTGAGCCCGATGTCATCACAAGGACTCTCACGAGAGGCAGGCTGCAGGGTCAGAGTCAGAGAAGGCAATATCACAGCAGATGGAGAAGGAGACAGGTCAATGCTGTGATGGGAGCAGGGTCCCAGTCAGAGAGAGAGTCTTGAACATGCTATATAGCTGGTCTTGGAGGTGGAGGATGGGGCCATGAGCCAAGAATGCGTGCAACTTTCAGAAGCTGGAAAACGCAGGGGCTCCTGGATGGCTCATTCAGTTAAGGCTCCAACTTCGGCTCAAGTCATGATCTCACAGCTCATGGGTTTGAGCCCCCGTCAGGCTCTGTGCTGACAGCTCAGAACCTAGAGCCTGCTTCGGATTCTGTGTCTCCCTCTCTCTCTACCCCTCCCCCACTCAGGCTCTGTCTCTGTCTCAAAAGTAAACATTAAAAAAATTAAAAACAAATAAAAATAAACCTGGAAAAGGCAAGAAAATAAATTCACTCCTAAAGCTTCCAGGAGGAATACAGCCCTGCTGACACCTTGACTTCAGGACTTCTGACATCCGTAACTGTAAAGTAATAATTTGTGTTGTTTCAAACCTCTAAATTCATCACGGCAGCAATAGGGACCAATACACTTACCCTCCACTCTCTGTCCTGTTCCTTGTTTCTGAATTCCTACTGACACATTTTGGACACTGTGGACTGACGCTACACCTCTCTTAACTTTCCTTCATCTTTTTGTCTTTTTACCCTACAGTTTGGGAAGTTTCTTTGACTACATTCTCCCATCCTTCTCCTGAGTTCTTCTTCCAATTGTACTTTGAATTTCTGTGAGCATTTTCTTGTTCCCTGATTTTTCCTTTCTTTAGCTGCCTATTCCTGTTTTGTGAATACAATACCTCCTCAGAAGTCTCTGAAGTGTTAATCATGACTTTTAGATTTACTCATTGCCTTTGTTATCTCTATCTTCCCAGAACAGCTGTTACTTTTCCTCACAGGGTCCTTCGTGTGGTGACTATTTTCCTTGGTTGCCTGTTTACATGTACAAATGAAAGACAAGACTGATGCATATAGACAGCTGGCAAGGCTTCTGTCTGTGGTTCCCGGGTCTGTTTGCTCAGCAGGCCTCACCCCTTCCCGAGAAAGCTGGCTTGAGTTCTGCATAGAGGGTGACTCATAGTAGCTGGCAACCTTCGCTAGAGGGTGCCAGGACTCCTCACCCCACAACAAGATCCAGCTAATGAGGGCTTTACTCAGGTGGGTACTAAGCCTCCTCCCAAGGTTATTTCCAAGTGCAAACACAGCAGAGCTGGGCTCTTGGTGGAGCCTGGGGTTAGAGACGAGCAGGGTGCTCTCCTCGCCACTCCATGGACAATCCTTACACCAACTCTTCTCTCCCCACCACTAAAGCCCCTGGCCGACTCTTGCTCTCCAGCTTCAGACGCTGAGCTCACAGCTTTTCCAGGTGTTCAGGGAGGCTGACACCTCTACTCAGGCTGCCTCCTGCATGCATGGTGGGCTGCGGTCTCCTCTACCCTGGTTTTTTAATCAATGTGATCACGCCTGATTTTTATGTTCTAGAAACCTATGAAAGTCACCGGTTCCCTCATACCTGCCCACGCCCTCATCCTCTTCTCGAGTCTGCTGGGATTATGTGACGTTGCCATTTCCAGAGGTTTGGAAGAAGGGAAGGACGTGGAAAGATGTTCAGTCTGCCCTCTGGACACCTAAGCCCTCTGGTGGGTCTCTAAGGACCAGATATAGGCAGCTGTCACCATAATAGCAGGAACATGTCTCTGGATGAGAAGCCTCTTCCCCGACAAGACAAAGGCCATCCTACCACTGAATTACCTTAGCTTAGCTACAGTATTCTAGTCTCACGAGATTACTTATAAGGACTGGCTAACCTTTGACATGAGAAACATAATTGACTCTAAACACTCTGCAAGTGCTGCATGGGAGAGGACTATCTTTGGCTGTGGGTGAAAACCAGTAGTAACTTTAAAGAGACAGCGGTGTACTCAGTGTGGGAGGTGGGAAAGTCTGCTAGGGAGGCTGCTGCATGTTGAGGTTCAGGCTCTATCTCTCCCATGTTTTGCTATGTGTGCCTCCCACTCCTGCATGGTCCAAGGGGACAGCTCCAGCTCTGGTCATCAGGGCCACATTCCAGCCAGCAGAAGGAGAAAGAAGGAAGAAGGGCTTATCTGCTCCTTTTAATAATATTTCCTGGAATGGAAATCGCTCATGATGCTTTCGTTCACATGCCACTGGCCAGAACTGGTCCAGATAGCTGTATGCCATGCTTGACCCTGAGGGTTGCATTATTAAGGAAGGAGCTGTCCTCTTGGACCATGTCCAGCTGGGGGCAGGCACCATGTCCCCTCCATGACTCAACTATCCCAAGAGCCTGCACACCATGGGCACTCAGGAAGAGAAAAGACTGACGGTCCATGGCTCAAAATGGTCTGCTCACTCCTCGCTCCCTTTGCTCTGGCCTGAATGTTTGTGTCCCCTTCCCTCAGAATCCACATGTTGGAATCCATACATGCAATGGGTTGGTGTTAGGCGGTAAGGCCTTTGGATGGGGATTTGGTCATGAGGGTGGAGCCCTCCTCATCAATGGGATTCGTGCTCTTTAAATTTTTTTTAGTTTATCTATTTATTTCTGAGAGAGACAGAGACAGCATGAGTGAGGGAGGGGCAGATAGAGAGGGAGAGAGAGAATCCCAAGCAGGGTCTGTGTTGCCAGTGAGGAGCCTGACAAGAGGCTCAGACTCACAAAACCGTGAGATCATGACCTGAGCCAAAACCAAGAGTCACACACTTACTCGACTGAGTCATCCAGGTGCCCCTGGGATTCATGCTCTCATACAAGAGGCCCCACCAAGCTCTCGAACTTCCCCCTTCTGCCCCATGAGGCTACCAATGAGAAGTCCGAAGCTCAAAGAGAACCTTCACCCAAGCAGGCTGACTTCCTGATCTCACACTTCCAGTTTCCAGAAGTATGAGAAATAAGTTTCTGTTGTTCACAAGCACCCAGTCTGTGCTAATTTGTTATACCAGCCAGAATACACTGCGACCCCTGTTTGCTGGGCCTTGAAGACCTGTACAACATTTTCTCTATCTGGAGACAAGAATTCCAGGGCCAGAGCTAATGTTCCATTAGTTATTTGCCAGACACCCAGCTTCATTGTGGTCCTTGGTTTTAAATACATCACCCAGTGTTACCCAGACCAGAGTGAAAGCTCTTGGCCCACATTGATTCAGAGTCACAATGACATTAAAAGAATCAGGCATGTGTCTATCCTCAAACGTTTTGGGGGTCAAGGGAGAAATTGGCAACAGAGCTGTGGAGCGAAAGTCAATAAACAACTTGTTTCCCAAGGCCTTTGTGTAGCCCGCCCTTCCTCTCCTCCGCTTTTCCTGCTGCATCCCAAGGGACCTGCGCCCTGCGCATCAGTTCTTCTGGAACAAGTTATGGTAAGGGCGGCTTTGAAAGAAGAAAACAATTCACAAGTGTCCTTGCCGGTCCCTCCAATGCAAACATTTTCCAAAGTATTTTTTCCACATTTTCGCATCTCTTGTTTGGATAAGTCCCCATTTACTGCTACTGGCTGAGCCAGAACAGTCTACACATCCCAGTGGGGAGGGCCTGCCCCAAAAGAAAGAATTCCAGACTAAGGAGCTGAAGAAATAAGTGTTTGGTGACGTGCGTGCAAAGGACACTGAGCCTGCCTTCCCAAGCTCCACCCTGGGCTTCCTGTGGCTGCTGCTGCTGGGGAAACAGATCCGTATCCACTCTGGCAGTCGGGGAAATGTGACAGCCCTGGATCTGGGTCCTGCTCCAGATGGGGACCTTCAAGCTCAGTCCCCTCTTCTCCTACATTAAGTCTTCACTCATCCCTTGACTACACTGCCTTTCCGGGACCTTTGACATCTGGGGCTGCCTGGGGGAGCTGGGTCTTCTTGGTCCCGCCTCATCTCCATGGTGAATGAAGTGTCCCAAGGCCCTGGTTCCCTCCCTTCCATCCCCCTCTAAGTCATGCTTCCTTGGGAGGGGTCGCAGCCAATCTCCAGTTCTTACTTAAACCTCCTCCTTTCAGAGGATGGCAGAGGCACATCTTTGGGCACCAAGGTCCCTCCCACAGGGAAGCTGAGTACTGGACCAGGGGGGTCAAGAGACTGGGGAGCAGCAGAGCCAAGAATAAACCATGCACCCCAGCTCACAGCCTGGCCATCTTGCTCTGTCCTGCCAGCTCGCTTCAAGCATAATCATCCTCAAGGAAACTGCCAGTGCTGAGAGGTCAGGGGCTATGTCTGGACATACTGCATGTGCCTTTCCGCTGGAGACACCACTGCTTACCTGGCTTCCACCTCTCCGCTGGGGTGGATTGCATTTTCCAAAGTCAGCAACAAACGGGATCTCCAACCAACTGAATCTTTGATCTTTGTACCACCAGCTCTGACAATCCTCCTGCGGAGTGGCAGGGGCTATATCCCCTCCTCCTATTTCCAAGAAGGATGCCACTCTGGAGTAAGTGATGCTATTTGACTTCTGAGGCCAGGTCACAAATGACAAGACAATTTTTGCTTGTCCTTCTTGGGACTCTCACTTTGAAAAAATAATTGTTAATGTTTGTTTATTTTTTTGATACAGAGACAGAGACAGAGACAGAGTGAAGGGGAGGGGCAGAGAGAGGGGAAGGCATGGAACCCAAAAAAAGCTCCAGTGTCTGAGCTGTCAGCACAGAGCCCAATGTGGGGCTTAAACTCACAAACCCTGAGATCATGACCTGAGCTGAAGTCGGACGCTTAACTGACTGAGCCACCCAGGTGCCCCTGGACTCTCTGCTTTGAAATGCAACTACCATGCTGTGGAGGGGCCAAAGCTGCACAGGGGCCACATGGAAGTTTCTCATAACATTCCAAGCCAGCATGTGAGAAGGTGACCCTTCAGGTGACCAGACCCAAGCCCAGGAGTCCCCTCAGGATGGGAGTCCTCCCAGTGAGGTCCCAGATGCTGTGAACAGATTCTAACTCTCCTCGCTGTTGTCTTTCCCAAATCCTGACCCTTAGGAGCCTAATAAAATGATCTAAGCTGCTATGTTTGGAGTAACTCCTTACTGGCAACAGTTAAGTGCATCCTTCCTCTTATGGAAACGTCACACTTCCTGCCCCCTCGAACTCACATGTGGCCATGCAACTTGCTGTGAGCAATGCAGTCTGAGTGGAAATGATGTGTGACAGCATTTCATTGCTTGGCTCCTTGGTTTCATTCTTTGCCTGCTCTTCTGGAAGACATGGAGATGCTGTCACATTGGACATATGGCAGGAGGAAAACACAGCTTTTTGTTTTCAACCACTGAGATTTGGGGGTTATTTGTCACCACATCATAGTATGTCCTGACTGATACACACACTGTTCCAGATGCAGCTGTCTGGCTCAGAGGAGATCATTGCTTATGGACCGAACACTGTAGACTCTGGTGTCCTGGTCCCCTACTTGTCTTGTCTCATGGCTTTCCCATGAAACGTAGGGAAGATTCTCTCAATGCAGGGCTTACCCTTTTTATGTTTACTTTTCCAGAAGCTCTTCAGTGCCAGAAGAACATGCTGCTGACCAGACCCAGGATAAGCTGGGCTCACCCCAGTTCTGATCCAGATCCTGGAGACA
>NC_043708.1:119384862-119456701 GCF_006229205.1 Suricata suricatta
CACACACACACACACACACACACACAAACATTAAAAAATCTTAAGTCAAAAATACATTTAATACACTTAATCTACTGAACATTATAACTAGCCTAGCATACCTTAAAAGTGCTCAGAACACTTCCATTAGCCTAGAGTTGTGCAAAATCATCTTACGCAAAGCCTACTTATAATGTGTTGACTACCTCATATAATTTGCTGATTACTGTGCTGAAGATGAAGAGCAGATAGGTTGTGGGTGTGTGGGTTGTTTACCTTTGTGATTGCGTGGCTGACCAGGAATTGTGGCCCCTGCCACCACCCCGGATCATAGGAGAGCAGCGTACTGCAGATTGCTAGCTCAGGAAAAGATCAAAATTCAAAATTCAAAGGATGGTTTCTACCAAATGCATGTTGCTTTTGTATCATGGTAACGTCAAAAAATCATTAAATCAAACCACTGTAAGTCGGGTACCTTCTGTATTTATTTCTCACTGTTCTGGATACCAGAAGTCCAAGATGAAAACACCAGAAGATTCAATATCTAATTAGACTTCTCTTCCTGGTTCATAGATAAGTGTCTTCTCACTGTGTCCTCACGTGGTGGGAAGGATGTGGGAACTCTCTGGGGTCTCCTTTACAGGGGCACTAATCCCACTCACAAAGGTTCCATCTTCATGACCTAATCACTTCCCAAAGCCCCTACTTCCTAATGCCATCATGTTAGGATTTTGACATATGAATTTAGGGAGGACACAAACATTTAGACCATAGCATAATGTCTTTCCCTTGCAGGGTTATTATTAAGGGGATCAAATCCCCATGGGAAGGGCCCTGCCCAAGTTAAAAGCACAGGTGGCACCATTCAATGGTAGCCATTGTTCCTGAACATGTACTTTCACACACAGCATACACTGTCCCATCCAGAAGGAAAGGTGCAGGTCCCAGCCACATGCTCCAAGCAGGCAGCCCATTAATCACTTCCTTTATCTCCCCAAACCCATGCCTTGTCTCACTCAGGCAAGCTTGGATGGGCCAACTCCTTGTCCCCAAGGGACCTCCCTCTGTAGGTGGGCAACACATTCAAATGACTCTTCCTATCTGGAATGACTGGCAGACGAGTAACTTAGTGAAAAGAGCATAACTTTGCAGGATAAAAGATAATGTCTCTTCATCTTCCAAGGTCGGGCTTTCAACTGATTGCAGCACCTCCCTCAAAAGGTTGCATAGAAGTGTCAGTAATGTAATGGCAACATATGCTGCTAGGTGCTCAGGCTGTAATCTTGGAGCCAGTTCATACTCCTTTCTTGCACGTGTCATATCCACAAAATCCAGCCATTGGTCCCTTTGCAGTGTGGTCAACATCCAACAACTATCACACACACACACACACACACACACACACACACACACACACATGCCACCACGCACACTGCCTCAGGATATCTCCACATCTCCCCAACATCCACCTCCTGCCTGGTCTCCTTCTTCCCCCTTTCCCACCCCTCCTTCCCCACACAGCACAGCGATCCATTTAAAACCCAAGCTGGGGGAGTGCCTGGGTGGCTCAGTCGGTTAAGCGTCCAACTTCGGTCAGGTCATGATCTCACGGTTTGTGGGTTCAAGCCCCACATCAGGTTCTGGGCTGACAGCTAGCTCAGAGCCTGGAGCCAACTTCGGATTCTGTGTCTCCCTCCCTCTCTGACCCTCCCCTGCTCACACTGTCTCTCTCTCTCTCTCTCTCTCTCTCTCTCAAAAATAAATTAAAAAAAAAACAAACCCCAAGCTGGGGCCTCTGGCATGTTTCCCAAAGCTACAAAGCAACTCACCAATTCTCAGCAAACTGGATGGATGTCCCACAAATATAACTCAATTTAGATACAACCTACCTGGAGATGGCATCAGATTCCACAGGTTAGCTGTTCAAGCACACAGGACAGACCCCTACTTCAGACACCAGTTACAGTTACAGACACAGGTTGTCACCTGTGCTTCTGACTACCTGGCTATACATCCGAGGTCCCACGACCTCCTTCTTGGGCTCAATTAATTTGCTAGAGCAGCTCAGAGAACTCTGAGAGCACTTACTTACAAGTCCCAGTTTATTATAGAGGATACAGATGGAAAACCAGATAAAGAGGTTTACAGGGCAAGATCTGGAAGGGTCTTGACTACAGGGACTTCGGTCTCTGGGGACCTGGGGTGTGCTACGCTCCCTGCATGTGGAGATATTCACTGACCTGGAAGCTCATCAAATCTCATTGCTCAAGAGGTTTTATGGAGCTTAATCTGCAGCCCCCCATCCTTCCCCTTCCCAGAGGGACTGAAAGTTCCAACCTTCGAATTCTTGGGTCTTTCTAGTGACCAGCCCTATCTTGCAACCCCACAGGGACCCCACCCTATGTCACCTCATTAGCATAAACTCAGGTGTGGTCAAATAATAGAAGACACTCCTATCACTCTGGACATTCCAAGAGTTTTAGGAGTTTTGTGCCAGGAGCCAGGGACAAGACCAAACATGTTTCTTCTTATACCACAGGGCCAGTCACCCCTCTGCTCTCCCCCAGCCCTGGGCCCAGGAGCTGTCCTGCCCACACCATCTCAAGACCTCGCATTTGCCCTTCTCTCTGCCTGGAAACTCTTCGCCTAGATATCCGTAAGTCCCATTAACTCAGCTTTCTCAGATATTTATTTAAATGTCTCTGTTCCAGGAGGGCTTCCTGGTCAACCCATTTAAATCTTCAGACCCCCCTTTTCTGTAAGAGTTACCTTAAGATGGCGACCGAGCGGCCATTTTGCTGTAGGTTGGAGAAAAACACCGAGCACCGACGACCCCAGCCCCTCACCTGCAGACCTGGAATGTCCCGCGCCAGTTTGAAAACAGCCAATCATGAAGCCCCAGCTTCCCATCACCCTGTCAGAGGAGGCAACCTATCCCATCCCGCCACATCCCTAAAGTGCCCTTATTTGGTGGTCTGCCCTCTCAGGACTGGACCGGAAGTCTTTCACCCATAAAATACCTCACCCCTCCCGTACCAGGCACGACTTCCCTGACTCCCCACTCCCGGAGTCCCGGAACCTCACCCGGGAATCGCAGAGCCCAATAAAGGCTTTCTTGGCTCCATAGTTTGGTCTCTTTCTTTCCTCTCATCTCTGCCTCCATCTATTAAATCTTACACCTTCCACTTAGGGTCCCCTTCCCTTCCTTATTGTTATCTATATATCACTATCACCACCTGACACACATCAGGTATTTATTGCCCCTCGCCCAATTAAAATCCAAGCATGAGAAGGGCAGCCAGGTCGCTCAGTCACTTAAATGTCCTACTCTTGACTTCAGCTCAGGTCATGGTCTCATGGTTTCTGTGTTCAGGCCCCACTTCAGGCTCTGTGCTGACAGTGCAAAGCCTTCTTGGGATTCTTTTTCTCCCTCTTTCTCTTTTTCCTATCCCTGTTCTCTCTCTCTCTCTCTCTCTCTCTCTCTCTCTCTCTCTTTCAAAATAAATAAATAAAATGAACTTGAAAAAAAAAATGAAATGAAATCCAAGCACGAAAGCGAAGGCAAGGCTTCATCTTCATCTGTTCCACTGCTTTCACTCCAGCAATTCCTAGGAGTAGATTCATGGGAAATGCCATTTTCCCACTGACAATGCCAGGCAGGGGGTAAGGGGGTGAGGATTTCATGACAGAGTAGGAGTAGGACCCAGCACCTGGCAGGCAGATGAGAACCACTTGCTGCAGCTTCTGTGGATCCAAGTGGCACTGATGGAAGCCTGGAGGTCTGAGTCACCCTTCCTATGGCCAGTGCAGTGAAAAGCCCCTGGGTGAGGGTCAGAAACAGAGTTCAAAGTGGATTGCTAAAGCTGTGAAGGGTCATCCAGCAAAGCGGCCTTGGAGATGACAAGACACTGAGGTAGGGGACCCAGTGTGGAAGAAGACCACTGGAAACACACCTCCATGCCATCCTCATCCCCCCTGTCCCCCTGCCTGGCATTGTCAGTGGGCCTCAGGCCTGTTCTGTCTCACACATGTCTTGCCCGGGTCTGACAGAGAGGAGGTGAGAGCCTGGCTCTGAGGCCCACATGAGCACAAAGAGCTCCTGGGCTACAGGACCCTGCCTGGCAGTGGTTGGTGCCGCTGTGCCCTGCAGCAACCCCACCCTAGTGCACCCACCCATGGTGAGCCAGCTCTGACTCACCTAACTGTCCTGCACCCAGCCCATGGATGGGGGTTGGGTGGTTTTCAGCACTCTTGGGGCCCATTTTGGACTAGAGGGGGCAGGCCCAGGCCTGGACCGAGAGCAGTGGGTGTCAAGGAACCCCCAGAGGCTAGCTTAGCACCTGCATGGGCCTGATGGCTTCAGGAAGCCAAGGGGATTATCTGGTGGTTTGGCACACTTGACCCCCAAAAATGCAGGAATACAGATACCCCGCCAGGTGAGTTTCTACCCCGCTTCCCCCATCAACTCTTGGCTCCTGGGTACCTGCCAGGCTGAGCGGCCCCTTCTATTTCCAAGGGATCTCAGTTCCCCTCAGAGAGGTGTTGAATAAGCATGGCTGAGGGGGTCTTAGCTCCACCTCTGACCAGTGCTGTCATCCTCCAAGGTAGCTTGCATCATCCTTTCCAGAAAGGCAGTGAGAGGGACCTTGGACTCTGCCAGGGACACACAAGGCCCTGGGGCCAAGATGAGGCTGGTCCTCCCCAGTCACAGTCTCCAGGGAAAACCTCACTAAGGATGCAGCCACACCCAGGGGGCGGATCAAAGAGCCGCGTGGGCGAGCTCAGTGGGGCCGGCCCAGCACTTCCAGGCCCAGCTGCCCAGTTGTCCGCCCACTGGGCGCCTGTGGCTGCCCTGGCCAGGAGGGGAGAGGGGTACTGTGGTGAGATCCGCCCTCCTGCTTCGTAGCTCCGCTGCTCCACAGCTCTGGGGCCTTGGCCTCTTGCCTGGTCCCTTCAGGGCCTGGGGTCCTGCTCCAAAGTCAATTCTGATGTAGCACTGCAGCCTGGAGGCAAATGTGGCTCAGAGGGACCTGTTGCTGAGCCCTGGGGACAGGGGGCAGCTCCCTTCTAGATGGGGCCCAGAAGCCGGTCAGACCTTACTCCAGGGTGTGCCTGGTTGGCAGGCAGGCACCTACATGGGGAGGGGGACAACAGCACTGAACATGTCCCTGGAACAGACACTGAACTTGAGCCTGGGAGCGTACAGTGGCGTTGGCCCCACAACAGAGCTGTTGTGACTCCCACCAGCCACTACACACAGAGGCCAAGAACTGGGTTTGCCTCAGAGGTTTCTCCCTTCCTTTTGTAACTTCTGTCAGTAAAGCTCTGTCCCCTTGCAGCCGTGTCCCCTGATGCTTGCTCACCGGGGAGATGCTCTTGTCTGGGAAGGCAGGGCTCCCACAGCTTATGGGGGCAGGGAGGAAGCATGGAAAACACCACAATTAGGCCCCACCCCAAGCACAGTATGCTTTGTGATGGGAACCTGTCCAGGCAAAGGCCTTATCCGAGAGATCTGGCAAATTACTGGGTAGCCATCTGAATGGAGCCTGAGCACAGACGTGTGTGCAGCAGGCACCTTATTAGGCTAATTATGAGCTGGCTCCTTGGCCCACCGATACTGTGTAAAATGTAAAATAAGCTCAGGGTTGGCCTAGAAAGCCACTCCAAGGTGGTGTTTTCCTTGGGAGAAGTGCTTGTCAATGGTCCTCTGGCTGAGGCACCAGGGAAATATATGAAGTGTCAGGGTGGAGGACCCCAAAAAGAGCAGAGAGATCTGCAGACCCAAAACCAGCCTACAGACTCTGCGAACCCACTTCCTTATCTGTAGAGTTCATCCCTTCACATACATGATGTGCCAGGAATTCCTGGCCGCAGGGTTTGGTTAATAACGACAATGTTACTAATACAACTGGCTTTGCACTCTACGCTCATTTAATCCTTGAAGCACACCCATCCTCTTTTCACAGATGGGGAAACTGAGGCCCAGAGAGGTTAAGGAGCTTGCTGATAACAGTCAGAGCCGGGAACCAAGAAGCAGCCCCAGCCCTAAAGGGCAGCCAGGCCCAGGAACTTCTCAGAACAGATAAGTCTGTGGGATGTGGCGGTGCTGAGGAGACCAGCACCCCTGCCTGAGGGCCAGTCCCCAAGGGCAGGCTCTTAGGCAGCTCTTAAGCCCGTCAACTGGCAGCCACAATGGGGAGTCACTGGGAGGGAGGACGCCAGACCCAGGCCCCAGCATGTGAGTACTGGACTGTCGAGTGGGCCTGCAGCAATGCCTACTGCTCGTCACTCCAAGTTAAGTTATCACACTGGGCACCCCGCGTGCCACTGCGCCACCGCGCCACCTGATCATGCCAGCCCCACCTCCCTCAACACCCTCTCCTGAATTTGGCAAATTGAAGCCACTTGGGAAATGACCCTTGGGGCTGTCCCCTGTGGTGGTGTCAAAAGAAAAATAAGGACATGAAGAAGGAAGGTGTCCACTGGGACCATGGGGGCCAGGAAAGCACCCTGCGCCACCCTCTCCCCCAGGTTTCCCTGACCCACCAAGATTCTACACCCAGTCACCTGGTCCCTTTCCCTTCCCAGCATACAGTGCTACACTCATAGGCCTAGCGGCCCAGAACTTCCAGGGCCCAGCCTGTCCCTTGATGCCTATGCACTCCCCATGAGCTTCAAAGCTTGGAGGACAGAGCCAACCGGGTCTCATCCACACCTGCAGCAGGGCCCAGTCAGGCTGAGACAGGACCAAACACACAAGGCCAAGGGCCCCTCCCTTGGGAGCCCCCAGGAGTCACTCAGAAACTCTAAGTCCTTCCCCGAGGTCCTTGCATCTCCTGTATCCCCTCCATCCCATAGGCCTAGGGTCTTTTATGAAAAGGAGAGGGGAGAGCCTGGGTGGCTCAGTTGGTTAAGTGTGGACTTCGGCTCAGGTCATGATCTTGAAGTTCACGAGTTCAAGTCCCACATCGGGCTCTGTGGTGACAGCTGGGACCCTGGAGCCCGCTTGAGACTCTTTGTCTCGCTGTCTCTGCCCCTCCCCAACTCATGTGCACAAGCGCTCTCTCTCTCTCTCTCTCTCAAAAATAAATAAACAGTAAAAGCAAACAAGCAAGAAAGAAAGAAAAGGAGGGAGCACATCAAGTTCTAAATTGGACCTAAGGGGCTTACCTGGTTTTACCCATCTCTCTTTTCACTCCTCTTTTCATTCAGTGTAAAGAATAAAGGGGCACAGCCTTGCTTTAGTGACTGTCCTCAGAGTATAGGCAAGACCCGCAGCCACAGCAGGCTTGGGAAATACCCGGCCCCTCCCCAGACTTCCTGGGTCAGAAACTCTGGGAGTGGGGCCAGCGCTAGGTTTTTATCAGCCCTTCAGGGGTGTTGGGGCAGCTACAGTGTGAGAGCTCCTGGCTAACAGCTTCCCTCTTCCGCCCTCAGACACGGCTGCTGCCCCCACTGATTGCCCCAATTGGTTCTTCCTGACCCGGAGGTATTTAGAGAAATACCTCCTAAAGCTCCTCCTAGATCTTTTTGTCTAAAAACCACACCTGGCTGATTCCTGAAACTCTCATCTGTCTGAATGCCCCTCTCAACCAATGGTGGGACTGGGGCAGGTGGGAGGCTTGAAGGTCAGATCCCCTCCTTAGCTCACAGCCTGGAAGCCCCGTCCCACGGACATCTCCTTCCAACAAGGCGGGGGGGGCTTCCGGATCTGTCTCAGTGTCTGATATCCTTTCTTCAAAGGCAGTGCCAAGCATCTGAGTGAAGAAAGAATAGAACATTGTGCAAGCCCAGCCTGCCTGAGAGATAAAGAACAGAAAGGAAGTGCGGAGGTGGGAGTGGCATTCACAGTAAGGCGTCTGGACCTGTACCCCAAGAATCCACCATAGCCTGCCATGACACCCTGTTCCTCCACTGTCCCAGTTAACAAAGTTGGAGCCGATGGGATGCTCTTTCATGGCCCACTCCTGACCCCTGGCCAACGGAGGGAGGAAGGCTGCAAATATGAGCTGAGTTCCATAGGGTGCAGACCCCCCAGGGGCTGCTTCACCCACTCCCCAAGTCTCAGGGCTAGAGCTCAGCACATCCCTTTCTCAGCCCTACCCGATAGTGTATCAGACACTGCCTTGGGCACCCAGAAGGCATCTGATTGAGGACACACGAATATCAGAAAAAGAGACAAAAAATGTTAGACAGCTGGAAAAGGAAAAGAAGATACAGTGACTACCAGGACAGGGGACTACCCCAGACTGGGTGGTGAGGGGCATCTGCCAGGGAGAGGAAAGGTACGAAGGAGCTGGTGGGTGCAGGATGAGGAAGTTCCAACAGCACACAGCAGCTAGTGCAGTCTCTAGACGGCAGTCTTTCAGTGACTCCAGGGACAGATGGGAGGACAGAGAGGCTGGGTGGTGGGGGAGGGGAAGCAGGGGACAGATGGCCAGAGAAGGTGGCTGGACCAGTGTGCAGAGCTAGGGTTTTACTCTGAGGGTGACAGTAACACATCCATGGGATTAAGCAGGGGGTCACACTTTTCAATGGCCCCTCTGGTTGTGGTGGAGATAGATTTAAGACTGACCACAGTAGACAAAACTACTCTGGTCCAGGCAGCCCTGTTCACCCTGGGGACCCTGCTGGGCCCCCATGGGCCAAAGCAGTGAAAGGAATTTTCCCAGAGCCCTTTACCGACTCTAATGCAACAGGAGATTTGTTTTGTCTTCAAAGGGTACATTTTGTCAATAAAATTCAGAGCTTACTTTATTTAAAAATTAAAAGATTAAAAAAAATTAAAAGATTAATACCCAATTTTACAAAGTCCCAGATATAAAGGCACTAGTTCTTCCTCCAGCTTTTAAATTCTTTTATGAAACTGCTTATTTTATACATAACCTAGCAAATTTTAATTGTCACTTTATGCCGAATGGGTTTTGAAATATGTTTGGCCTATCCACATCTTTTGTTAATTACACTTCTTTAAATGTATTAAACTACATTTGTGCCTTTAATTTTAATTTGGTGTTAAGTACTTCAATTGTATCAATGGAAATAAAAAAGCCTTCTCAAGTACTTAAGTACTGTTTTATAAATCTAATACATTAAAATGTAGTGACTCACATTCTCTGAGTATTCCAACGTTATGTAAGAACTTAGATTTCTAGTTAAAAATCTCAAGTCTAAATTAATTACTCGGTTATGGCTTTAAATTCTAATTAGAAAGTTGGCCTATGAGTCTAATAGCCCAGATTATCTTAAACATGATGAATGCTGGAAAGACCAAAAGCATATGTTTAAACAATGTTAAAATCGTGGGTTTCCTTCTCATAGACATTTGGATCGGCAATTCTACAGTTTTGTCATCCGAAATAATATCAGAGTTATCTTTCTAAGGAATGTTGGGTTGTGTTCTTGGTTGGCAAAACACTTACTGTTGGGAGAGGCCCTGCCTCGTGCCCGCTTGCCTGGCAGGCTGGGGGCCTGACCTACAATTGCTCTTCCAAACCCTTGTCCAATTCGGCAGAGAGCCAGTCTTCCCAATCAAGTCCCTAGACACAAATCACCTGTCACCTAATTTCCGTCTCTATTTACAGATGTTTGCCGTCCCCACCCTCCTGACTTCACGCTTGTATCCAACTGGTCTATGTATGGTTTCATTCGGTTCTGGATTCTTTGCCAGGTCTTCCTATATGTCAGTAGGTATTTAAATGGCATCTGGCTGACTATCCCCCAGCCTGGTGACACCTGAGTGCTGTTGTTCAGTGATGTTGTCCTCTGTGTCCTGGCCATCTTTCCCTAACCAGACTGTAGTGGTTTCCCTAACCACTCAGGTAGACTGTGCTGTTTGGTAGCCCCAGGCCACCCCAGTCAGATGTCCAGCAGCATAGACAGGATGAGAGGGGTATCCCAGCCCCCCTCCATGGATCCGGAGTACCCGTTTGTGTGGCAAGGAAGCCCTAGCCATGAGCACCCCCCAGAACCAGCCTCCCAGGAACAAGCCCAGCTGCCCACCCACCAATCACCCAACCCAGGATATTCAGAGATGGACAGTAACAAGGGTTGGTGAGGATGCAGAGTAACTGGAAGTCTCATACACTGCTGGTAGAAACGTGAAATGGCACAGATGGAAAACAGTCTGGCAATTCTTCATATGGCTAAACATTGGGTTACCATATGATCCAGCAATTCTACTCCTAGATATAGACCCAAATAGAGCATATGTCCACACAAAAACTTGTACATGAATGTTCAAAGAAGCATCATTCATGATAGTCATAAAGTAGAAACATCCCAAATGTCCATCACCTGATGAATGCATTAAAAAACTGGTATATCCATTCAGTGGATTGTTATTCAGCCGTAAAAAGGAATAATGTACAGGGATGCCTTGGTGGCTCAGTTTGTTAAGCATCCAACTTCAGCTCAGGTCATGATTTCACAGTTCATAGGTTTGAGCCCTACGTCAGGCTCTATGCTGACAGCTTAGAGTCTAGAGCCTGCCTCAGATTGTATGTCTCCCTCTCTCTCTGCTCCTACCCCACTCACAGTCTGCCTCTCTCTGTCTCTCAAAAATGAATAAACATTAAAAAAATTTTTTAAAGGAATGAAGTACTGATATGCCTATAATATGGATGAACCTTGAAAATATTATGTTAAGTGAAAGAAGCCAGATCACAATGCCCACAATGCCATATATTATATGGTTTCATTTACATGAAATATTCAGAATAAGCAAATCCAAAGAGAAAGAAGGTAGATTAGTGGTTGCTTATGGCTGGGGGGGACAGGGGAGGGCAGGAAGAGTGGGGTGAGAACTAAAGGGTATGTTTTAAGGTGATGAAAATGTTCTACAATTGACTGTGGGATTATCTCCAAATATACCAAAATCCACTGAATTTTATCCATGAAGTGGGTGAATTGTATGACACATGAATTATATATCAATAAACTGTTGTAGCAAAAAATGTGTGCCCAGAGAAATCATTTCCACTCATTTGTTATTCCCTCTGCCTATATACTTCTTTTTGCAAAAGTAAATGATGTGTATATACATATATATATATATACATTTTTAATGTCCCCCACTTTCTTATAAAAGTAGTAGTGTCTTTTTTTATTATAGTTTGTTGTCAAGTTGGTTTCCATATAACACCCAGTGTTCATCCCAACAAGTGCCCTCCTCCAAAAAGTAGTGGTGTCTTATATGTACAGTTTGGTACCTTACCTTTTTTTTCCCCTTAATTTAATAGCATACCCTAATGCTAACTGTTTCCACGTCTGTCTTTTCCATGTGTGCACAGGGCTTGCTGGTGGGAGTGTCGTGCACCACTAGGAACACCCATGCCTACCTGTTGCTCCACCTCTGTCCTGGTGATTCCCTGGAGGGAGGCTCCTGGATCCAAGCGCACCTCTTTGGTGACTGTTATGCACTGCCTCACCCTCCAGCTACATAGCTGGTCTTCGCCACCTCCAGCTTCTCCGGCTGTTGTGGGAGTCAAACAAGTTGATACTGGACGAAGATGTGGAACAGTGTCTGAGACATAATGACCATGATTTAAGTGGGAACTCCTATTATCATTACCCTCACCTTCAAGGCCAAGCAAGCCAATGTCTGGCTGGAAAGCGCTGCCTGCCACCTGGCACGGTGCCTCCTCTTTGCTCTTTGAGGGCAGAGGCAGCCGCAGCCTCACCCCAGAGTACAGTGGGGACTGAACCCAGTAAAAGGGGGAGACAAGTAAGGGCATGAGCAGGGGCCTTCAGATGGAGGAACAAAGGGTGGGGAGAGTCTAAGTGCATCCTGCTTCGGTCAGAGTGATTCTGGGAGGGGCCAAGAGTGAGGGGGCTGGTGTGTGCTTCCCTCATCAGGAGTGTTTGCGCAGAGGCCTGCACAGAGTGACGAGCAAATCTTGGTATCTGGGTCAGAAAGTTCAGAGTCCTTAGGCAGGCCTCACTTGCTGTAAGCCAGACTCTGCAAGAAATCCTGTGTGGTTCCAGGAGGGTAGGGACCAGCAGGAAGGTAGAGGCAAGGCAGAGCTCTGGGAGAGGCACATGCCAAGTCAAACAGGGTCTGGCGCCATACGAGTGGGAAAGGAAACCACCTTCAGGTTCTCATTGGAAAAGGAGCCATCCATCTGCCTCTAGAGTTGTAAGGCTCCTGCGGGGTCTGGGCTGGGACATAAGTTGTATCTTGTCAGTGGTGGCTGCTGTCTTAGTCCAGGGAGAAGAGGAGAAGATGGGGTCTGGAGCCAGAGTCGCCTCTGGGGAGCTGCCACAAAGCCCTTCAGAGAAGGATCTACTTTGATGATGGTGCCAAGAGAATTTGCATCATTCCACCTCCGTGTGAAGCAGGGCTTAGCTGGGCCCTGTGCATGTGTCTACAGTTATTAGCACAAGCCTATGTCTGCTGCAGACACCTCCGGAAGCTTTGTCTGATGCGGCGTGGGCAGTAAGAGGGGTGATAGAGGAAATGCATGTGGATCCCCAGATGGGATTCTAGGCCAATTCCCACACCTGATCCATGTCTGGGGTCCACGCAGAGCCCACGCTGTTAAAATAACATGAACAGGGGCACCTGGGTGGCTCAGTTGGCTAAGTGTCCAACTTGAGCTCAGATCATGATCTTATATCGCGCCCCACATTCTGGCTCTGTGCTGATAGCTCAGAGCCTGGAGCCTGCTTTGTGGATTCTGTCTCCCTCTCTCTCTGACCCTCCCCTGCTCATACTCTCTCTCCCTCTCTCAAAAATAAATAAAACATTAAGACAAATTTTTTAATAACATGAACAGGCTCCACTGAATTTCCAAAATGACACCTGTCCAAGCCACTCTGCTCTCTGGCCCTTGTATGGGTCCTCCCAAGACACCCTTGGGGGTTCTGTGGACACTATGGCCTCAAGGGCGCCAGAACATAGAGGAAGGAGTCCCATGGGATGAAGTAGAGCAGCAATGGCCCCAAAAGGCAGGAATGAGGGAGCAGAAGAGACAGAGTCACTGGGATTGCCTTGCAGATCTCTCGAGTAGGTGGAGGACAAAGGACATGCAGTCATGGACCAGAGAAACCTGGGGATTTGGGTTACAGAATGGGGATAGGGGAGAAGCCTAGGGCCACTGTTCTCGCAGATGGAGCATGGCAAGACCTCGAGAGGGCTCCAGGCTCAACCCCTCACTTGCCTTGGACACGGCCAGGCACGTGGCCTGTGGAACCTTGTGTGCCTTCTGTAAATGAGGATGGAGTCTCCTCTCCGTGTCTCGGGATAATTAGCATTAAATGAGCTCATGTGAATAAAAGCACCTTAAAATTACAAAGTGCACAGAAGAATACAAGTTATGATCACTGTCTCCTGAGACTATGGCATCATTTTTCTATCATTTAAGTAGTGTGTGTGCATGGGTGTGTGTTCCAGAGCAGATCATATTCTCAGAACCAGAGGTCTGGAAGAAATACAGGGAGGTTAGAAATACAAACTGCAGCAACAAAGGCAGCATTTAGGAGTCCTTGGGCCAAACTTAGACTGAAGCTGAGCGCGGAAGCCAAAGGGGGCTTCCTGGGGGGCAAAGGGCAACGCCAGAGGTCCACCCCTCCCTGGTCTGGGAGTGGGCAGATAGTGTGAGGGCGGACTGGGGCGCTCCTGGGGACACAGGATGCAGCGGAAGGATTCAGACTAGGTGGAGACGCTATGGGTGCCTGCATGATCGTCTGGTGTGGGAGGGCCCACGGGGGTGGCAGAGCCTGAGACAACACGGGAATGCCATCTCACATGGAGCTCAGTGGAGCTATGAAGGAAAGCAGAGCTTCCAGAGGGGTGCACAGTGACGGGCGGGGTCTGATTTAGAGGGAGAGGCCGGAAGTGAGCACCCAGCCTCGGTGAAAAAGCCCCCCTGCCTCTAGCCTTGCTGTCACACGAGCTGACTCTTTGACACCTGTCAGCCCACACAGAATCCGGAGCCTTCCTGGTTTCTACAGAAAACCCTCTCTCTGGGAGCAGTTCATGAATTTCAGGAATTTACTGGAGCCTTGGGAAGCAAGGAGGGCTGCCTCGCCTGACACCTCTTACCTCCTTCCCTCCCACACCTCTTATCCCCTCTCCTGAAGGTTTCTAAGAGCCCTGAAGGGCTGGACAGGGCAGTGTCCCATAGCCTCACCCACAGTCCACCCACAGCCTCGAAAGCCCCGCCCACAGCCTCCACAGCCTTGCCCACAGCTCCGCCCACAGCCCTCGCAGCCCCACCCACAGCCTGGCGCACAATCCGCCCACAGTCCCCCACCTCCCCGCCTATAACTCCACCTACAGTCTCCAAAACCCCCCCACAGTCCCCCCTGCAGCCCCACCCCACAGCCTTTTATAGCCCCACCCTACAGTCCCCAGAGGCTCAAACACAGCCCCACCTCACAGTCTCCCACGACCCTCTACCTGGCAGAGGCTCAGGCGGTGAGAATCTGGCATCCTCCCCGGCTTTGGGAACCTAGTGAGGGTCAGGACAAGGTGCTTCCAGCCGAGGGGGCCTGGGCGTTGCCTGGAGAAGGACAGGAGTGTGGTATGGGTCTCAGAGGATGCGTGAGATTTGAGTACAGAAGCCCACTCCAGCTCCGGGAGCAGACCAGGAGATAAGAGGGAAGATAAACGAGAGGGTAATCCAGGACAGAAAAAGAAAAGTAGAGATAAGAGATACAGAAGGCTCACTCTGTAAGTCTACCTTCAACTGCTATGAAACAAAAAAGGAGAGAACATGGAGTGAGGAAAATTAGCAACAAAATTATTAGAAGAATAATTAGAAGAATTTCCAGTTCTAAAGAGACATATGGGACAGAGAATGAAGAAAAAATTACCTGCCCTTAGAGATCTCTGCATGAAAGCACAAAACAACAGGGAGTAAGAAGAGGTTGCACACAGGGTAAAAGTAAAAGGTTTGCTGCAAAGGAGTGAAAATCACAATGGCTCAGAATCACATCCCACCAGTAGCAATGGATGTAAGAAGACACTTGGGAAGTAATTTTGAACCTAGTTTTCTATACTTGACCAAATTACCACTTAGAGTATGAGACAGAATAAATATATCTTCACACTTCCAAGGACTCAAAAAATATATATACACCTCACAAATATCCTTCCTTAGACAGTTACTTGAGGACATACTGCAGCAAAGTGAGAAAGAAAACCAAGAAAGAAAAAGACATGGAATATAGAGTGACCCTCCCTGGGGCCATAGAGGGAGTCCCAGGTAACAGCCGTGCAGAGTCAGGGAGCTAGCAGCCGGTTTGGGCAGGAGAAGGGGCCATGCTAGGGAGGAGGTCTTGGGAACAAAATAGTGGTAAAATTGACGCTATGGCAGAGGCACTTTATTAGTTTATTAACAAGAAGGAAGAAAGGTAATTAAAAACTACAGAGGAGGGGCGCCTGGGTGGCTCAGTCGGTTAAGCACCTGACTTCAGCTTAGGTCATGATCTCACAGTTTGGGAGTTTGAGTCCCACATCAGGCTGTCTGATGTCAGCACAGAGCCTGCTTAGGATCCTCTGTTCCCTTCTTTCTCTGTCCCTACCCCGCTTGGTGCTTGCTCTCTCTCTCAAGAGTAAATAAGCATTTTTTAAAAAGCTACAGAGGAAAAAATGTATATAATGAAATTAAGTTTCAACTGTAAAGCAAACTAAAAAGAGATATGATTTTAAGCTACTTATGGAATAAAGTGTGTTCACCCAATTTGCCCTGGATGCTAAGAATATCCTTCTGTAGGCTCACAGAGAAGGAAACGTCCCCTGGCCCAGGGCCTGGCTGTGCAGAGTGACATGTAACACTGAAATGCTCACAGCCCTGGCTAGAAGCACCTGAATCCACCTTTACTGTGCCATTTGCGGGAGTACCTGATGGAGGGGCAGAGAGGGACAAGAAGGGTGCCATGAGCCCCTCACCTTCCAGAAAGGGAAGTAGAGCCATGGACCAAAGGTACGGTAACATCCAGGAGAGAGAAATGGCATTTTGTAAAGTGTCAGAGGGAACCTACAGAGTTCAAACATTCCTCGTCATGTAGGTACAGCGTGGATAGGTGGAATTAATCAGTCCTCTTTCATATCAGGAAGCCAGTATATTTCATCAAATGCTCATAAATCACAAAGCCGGAGGACAGACAAGCATTTCATTGAGGCTTAAGGGAATAACAAACAAGATATTTAAAAAGAGAAAAAAGAAAAATGATTAAAAAAAAAAAAGGTTAACACTGGGGTAGTGGAACCTATGGTAGCTGGTGGCTAGGGAAGCAGGAAGAGAGAGATTTTTTAATCACTCGTTTTCCTGGTATTTGTTTGTTTGTTTTTTTTAACCTTGTTCATATGTATTACATACATTATATATTACTTTGGTTAAAATTCGTAAATGTTAAAAGTGAAGCCAATGATTGAATTACTTCCAAAGTCCTTGAACACCATGACTCAACACTCCATAAAGCAAAGTAAACATATTTTGCTGTTTTACTGGCACTTTCTCAATTCGTTTTACAACCATCACCAATGTATACAGAGCATGCCTTCCTTACTGTACTATATATGTGAAGGAAAAAAAACACAACAGTTTCAAACATTTACCTAAGGGTGCAGTGCCAGCTGGGGGAAGGAATAACGAGCCCTCCCCCCAGATGGCACCTCCAGGTACCAGAGCAGGTAACTGGGACCCTTCCCTGCGCTCAGGGCCTGCATCCTTCCATAGTCTCAGATCAATGAACACTTCTCTCCTTCCAGATAGGAAGCCTATCTGGGAGCTCACTTCCCCTCCACCTCTGCCCCCACCCTGCCGCTTCCCTCTGACTGGAGCAGTTCTATTTTTATTTCTTGTGTTGTACAGCTTCTGCCCAGCCAGCAGCCATGCTCCTGGTGCCAGGTTTTGCCCAGCGTTGGGGGTGGCCTGACGCCATCACAGCACACCTCAGGCTGCACATTGCAGGGATGGCCCTCAGGCCTGCCTGGACAAGCTCAGAGGCAGGAACCAAATCCTTGAACCATGTACAAGTGTAGAACATTTCACACCTAGAGCAAATATGGAGAAAGAAAAAACAACCCCTGGAGCTCCCACTGCCTCGCAGGTGCAGGTGAAGCCCTCTGAGCCACCTGCCCTGACTTCTCCATCACGGCTCTGCACACGTGTTTTATAGGTATGGGTGCACGAGGAACACGTGTCATTGCCCTGTGCTTCCAGCGCCCACAAGCGTGTCACTCTATGGCAGCTTTGTTTTTGCAGTTTGCTTTCTTTAGGCAGCTCTGCTTTTGGGTAAGTTTGATGCACTCGGTTCTGCATTGCGCCTTTGCACAGTAGTGCAGACAGCCACTGGGACCGTCCCTCCCCACGTGGATGCATGTTTAGGAGCCCTTGAGGTGTCTTTTGCTCTCTGTAAGGTCCTAGTCATGGATGCAAATGGACATCTCCTGGGGGGCAGGAGGTGAGCAGCCAGGCTTACCTTTGGCAAACTCTTAGCCTCACAAAAGTACTATGGTGGTTTTTAATTACAAAAGTTATACCTGAGTGGGTTTGAAAACTTAAGAAACAAAATTCAGTAAAGAAAAATAATTTGTCATTTCTACTACTTAAACATAAAACTGCTTGAGCTTTGTCTTTTACCAGTAAATTTTCTATGCATTTATATACACACACACAATATATATAGCTGTAGAGAAAAATTTTTAAATAACATGTGATTATACCTTACAAACTGTTTTGTAACCTGCCTTTTTAAATTTAATAATATATTGGAAACTGGAGATAGTAGATGTCATACAGTTTATTTAAGCCAACCCCCCATTTCTACCTATGCCATTTTAAACATTTTGTTGTTTTCAACAGTTTTCTTTTAAGTGTTTTATTACTTAATATTTTGCTGCATTCACAAGTGTGAATGGAAGTGTGAGTTTTGACCCCTGTGCCCCCACACCCGGCACAAGCCGGTCACCGCTGACAGTGGCCATGTGCACCTCACAGGGTCCTGCACCCCCACAGTAGAGGCACCCGCCCTCCTCAATGTGGGGTTTGCGCTTCCTTTACGGTCAAGGTTCGAGCACCAGCAGCTGGTCTCCCCAAGGTGAAAGGTTCATGTAAGCAGTTCCCTGGACCATGGTTGGGAGAGGGCTGCAGAGCCCTGAATGGAGCCATTCTCTCTGCTTTGGGTGTCCCGCCCTTGCAGGCCTGCGACCAGTCTCAGCTAACCTTCCAGAATGTGCTTATAGTTAGAAAGGGCAGGAGACAGACAAAAGATGGAGCATAGCTTACTTTCATCAGAGCCAGTATTCAGGAACAATTTTCCAAAAGCAATAATAAATCAATAAGCAACTCTGCGTGCTGATGACTCCTCTGAGGGGGAAGCCTATTGATTATGCAAATCATATTGATATTTATTGTTGATGCTCACCCAGTGCTCCTGGGGAATTAATAAATAACTCGCTGCCCTGCTGTGAGGCTGGAAATAGAAAACATGATGGCAGGGTGACAGGGATGGGGGCAGAGAAGCGGACTAAATCCCCAAGTACCGCTTCTCCCGCCCTCACACTGCCATGGAGTCTTTTTGTCACTGAGTAATGACTGCAAGGCCATCTGTCTCTGGCGTGGGAAGCAGATAGTCACGGCTGTGTAGGAGCCTTCCGTGGGGAAAGGGATCTACTTGGCTGCAGGGAGGGCCCTAACAGGAGGCCTGAGCCTCATCCACTGCTGGCAACTCGGAGGCTGCTAGTGGGAGTGGAGGCCAGGCCCAAGGGAGCAGGCTGTCTGGACACAGGCGCAATTCCGGCTGACTTGGCGCCTGACATCTGGGGCCTCCGTGCGAACTTCACAGCAAGCCTGTGTGGCCCCGAGCCAAGCCTTTTTCCCCACTGAGGAAGGCGAGGCTCAGAGAAAGACCTCTCCAGGGCCGTTCAGGCAGTGTGTTCAGAGCTGAAAGCTGGGTCCGGCTGTGTCTGGCGCAGTGACTCAGCCTCATGCTGAATGAGATGGCTGCAAGAGAGCCAATCGCTTTTTAATTTTTATTTATTTATTTTTTAATTTTTATTTATTATATTTTTGAGAGAGAGAGCACGTGCAAGTAGGGGAGGGGCAGAGAGAGAGGGAGACAGAGAATCTGAAGCAGGCTCCAGGCTCCAGAATGTCAGCATAGAGCCCGATGTGGGGCTCAGACTCATGGACAGCGAGATCATGACCTGAGCCAAAGTCAGACACTTAACCGACTGAGCCACCCTGGTGACCTGCTTTTTAAAAAAGAACTTCAGTGCAGTGACTAATATTTTCATTGTTATTTCTACTTTTCAGAGCTGACGACTGAAGGAAAATACTGTGAAGGCTACAAAATGCAAGTGGCAGAACCCCAGCCCAATGTAATTTACTGCGTGACTGCAAGGTTCTCCCACCACGGGGGAGTCCATCAGGCCCGGGGTTTCTCACTGCGCTCGCCCTTGGCTCCGGGCAGGTGCAGGAAGGCCGTAAGGACAGAGCAGGTGGGGAGATTATCCCGGACTTGCCTGGTGGGCCTGCTTTAGTCACACAGGCCCTTATAAGAGGGAAGTTGGAGGTCAAAGAGGAGAGACGTTTCTGTGCTATTGGCTTTGAAGATGGAGGCAGAGGCCAAGAGTCAAAGCATGTAGGTGACCAATCAAGAAACAGATGCTCCAAAGGGAACCAGTCTTGCTGACGCCTTGAGTTTAGCCCAATCAGATTCATTTCAGATTTCTGACATCCAGAGCTATGGTGAGCAGAGCAGAGAAGAGATACATGTTGCCTTAAGCCACTATGTTTGTAGTGATTTGTCACAGCAATAGTAGGAAACTAAGACACACCCTATGCTTCCAACACTGTCTCCATCAAAACCTGCCTGTCCTGTGTATCATTGCTGTGCAGTCTCTGATCCGTGATGGTGGCAGTCAGTCAGTGTGGAGGTGGCCGCCCTGCCAGGAGTAGCCAGGTGCCATCACCAGGCTAAACCATTTTCTTCTCAGCAGGCCTTAGGAGGGGTGCTAATGGTGGGAATTTTATCATGGGATATGTGAGGTTTGATTAGGGGGTCCTGGAGCCACCCAGGTCCCCAGAACCAATTATGCAGTCTAATGTGTTATTCGAGGCCCTCTTCAGTCAAGCCCAACTCACCCAACACCAGCTTGCACCCCCAACATGACTGACAAGGCCACAAAGAGATAGTTTCAGAGGATTATGTCCCAGTGGGTCCCCCTGGAAAATACTGCGGCTTTAGTTTTGCCTACTAACCAGGCTCCCATCCAGAATCCTTTTACTGGCATTTGTGGCCAGTAGCATTTCAGCCTCTGCTTGGATACCTCCAGTAGTGGGGTGGTCACCGCTTCCAGGCCAGTGCCAAGTAATGGTAAGTTCCTGGAGTTTGTGAGCCTTGGCTAGCCTCTGCCCTCTGACAATGTCTCAACCAGATGCCACCCCCCACCTGCTCAAAGACAGCACTGTCTGGTGACTCCCAGGCTCTTGTCCCCCAAGACCTGCTGCAGGTCAGCACCCACCAACCACAGGCTGGATCTCCTGCAGATTCGAAGTGGTAAGATGGGCTGACCTCTGGTATGGGCACACTTCATCTTGCTGGCTATGAGCAGGGACTTGCTGTCCTCCTACTGGCCTGTCCATGCTATTTTGAATCCTCACTCTGTTATCCAATAACTTAACTACTACATTACCATCTAGGTGCAAATCCTCCCCAACACCATAATTCACTTGTTTGACTTAGTAATGCAAGGTCCTGATAAAAAAAGCAGAGGGTGTTGGGCAAGGAGTGTGTCTGGGGGCTGACCACTCTGTGACACTCAGTCCCTGCTCAGTTCTGATATCCTGTTATCACAGACCCTCCCCACACACTGCTTATGTCCTGTTTATGCCACATGCACTACTGCACTGTTGTTTTTTTAAGTTTATTTATTTGGCGGGGCGGGGGGCAGGCAAAAAGAGAGAGACAGAGAGTCCCAAGCAGGCTGTGTGCTGTCAGCACACAGCCTAATGCAGGGCTCAATCTCAGGAACCATGAGATCATGACCTGAGCCGAAATCAAGTCAGTCACTCAACCTATTGAGCCACCCAAAGCACTAATGCATTGGATTTTTTAAACACCAGGAAAACCTATTGCTTGAACATTTTCTTCTTTCTACACTCCGGGGTGCTTCTCAAGGTCTCAGGATACCCCTTGGGCTTGAGATGGAAGTTCCCTGAATGCCAGGCCCCCATCTTCTGGAAGGAACACCAGAAGAAACCCAAAACTTCTTGCAAACCCCAGCAGCAATGTCACAACTGATGGTTGCATTCGCCCCACCCTGTCAATAGTTATGAAGCATTTGGGCTCCTCTTAACACACAACCATTTATGGAAGTGGATCTATCTAGCTTTCTGCAATCATGGAGTTCCTGAGCAGAAAGGAAGGATCTCTGAGAAGGCAGTACAGCCGCCTTCCTGGGAAAATCCTCCAACCAAGACTGGGATCTGCCCCAGCACAGCGCTAAAAGTCTTTAGGGCCCTTGTTTTCCTGACAGGTGCCATTCACTTCACAGCCCCTCCACCTAATCTATGCTGCAGGGAAGATTTTATCAGGAAATGCCTGGCAGTGTAGATGTAGCTTTAGAAAAAAATCACATTTGATTGACTGCAGTGCTTTTCGTTCTTACTACTATTTTCCATTTCTTCGTGTTTTCATATGCTCTCTAAACAGTAGGCAATCACGCAAGAATCAGGCACAGACTCCGATGCAGTGCTGGATGAGCACCTGGCTGGGGGCTGAGAAGGCACGGCAGCACCTGCACCTTCCCTCCATGCTCCGTGGACACAGGTCTGGGGCCAGCCCATCTCTTCCCACTAGTTATAGGCTTTATGCTGCCTGCTGTGGAAATGCCCTGGTTTGGGGTGGGGAGGTGGGGTGAAGGAGCAGCCAAGAGTGCTCAATGATCACAGAAGACTTGAACGAGCTCCGACGTCAACACACACCATGCCAGGCCCCAGCCCCCCAGACCTGGCGCTTGTGGCAGCGTGCTTTGGGGGTCCGTGCCCACAGCCAACATCAGGGTCTTCCGTGGCTGCAAAGAGGTTGCTCTTCGGACGCTGGGCAGAGGGGCAAGGGGAGCAGGCAGGCATCTGGCTGAGTGAGTGTAGTCTGACAGGCTTTCGGCTGGAGTTGAGAAATGGGCCTGCTGCCCCGGGAGGTGTTTATGGGGGTTCTAGGGGACCAGAACTACGCCCTGCTCAGGAACTTGTCATTACTGCCTCCTGGAGGTCTACCTTTCTCCTTGGTGCTCTTAAGGATGGAATTGTCAGGTTGAGCTTTTAGTAGGGGAGGGAGAAGAGTTGAGGGGTGGGAAAGTGACAAGCTGAAATAGGCCTGGGTAGGTGGGAGGGGATCGCCACAGGGGCACCAACTTTCTGCAAAGCCTTCTATTCTGTAAAAGGCCTACAAAGTTCAGGGCCGGTTACTGCCCCCTCAGGCAATTATATATAGCTGCTGGAGTTGGTCCATTTTGGTCCCTCCCCTCCGCCACCCTGGGCCTCTGCAAGGAACCAGCTCTGGCAAATAAAATGAACCATAATTTTTATTTCAAAATGTAAACGTCACTAAACATGCATACACGTTAAAACAATAAAATTTACAATTTAGTTAATTTTTTTCTTTTTGCATAGGACATCATTACAATATAGAATCTATGCCATACAAAATACATACAAAGTTTTATCCGAGCAAGCCAAGGCCAGATTGGGAACTGTACAACTGTAATACTTCACTGTAGTGATCCAGGAAAGATGAAACGTGGCCTTAGGAAGTATGGTGTGGTGCTGGTTAAAAGGAAAAAAAAGTTCCTAGAGAAAAGGAAAATGTGTGCTCCATGGAAATGGTCTTGGACCCTTGGATTCTGCCTTGGGATTTTGGCAAACGATTCCAGAGAAGCTCCATCAATGGCTTTGGATGGGGAAGGAGTCATTTGTGTGAGTCTGGGAGCGGCTAACTCATGCACCCAACACACCCACACAAGCTATTCCCCTCTCTGCGGGAACCACAGCTAGCTCCGGACCCACAATGCATAGCACGTGCTGACGCCATTGAGCCCTTGGGATCCTCGGCACTAGGCACACGGGCTCTCCAGGCTGAGACTAAGGAGCAAAGCCACCCACTCACCCACAGGCACCCTGACTAGGAATGGCTGCCACACTGATCCCCAAGTGGTGTCTGAGCCACGCTGGGAAATGACCCTCTCAACCCACACCGAGGGCAGGCTGGGGAGGAATCGAGACAGTACACCCAGCCCTTGTGCTCTGAGTGGGAAGAACAATTATTGGCCAGATCTGTGGCTGTCTTATAGGCATTCAGCTCACGTACTTGGATTTCTAAATGAGTGCATACAGCATCCTGTCAACATGTCACTAGGAAGCTTCCCCTGAGCCCTGGGAGAAAGCTGCTACTGTGGTCCACTCCCCTCCTATCCTGTTCATCTTTAAATAAAAGTAGTAAGGTTTTAAAGCTGCATGAGAAGGGGAGAGGCTGTGCAGGGCCAGCTGGACACACGGCCAAGTCCAACATTGCTATAGCGGGTCAGTAGAAACCAAGAAACCACGTATGGCCCCTCTGCCCTCATGGGTCCGGGGCTCACAGCTCCCACCATCAAATCCAATCTTCTAACAAGTGAGGGACAGGACAGTGGGTGGGAGAAGGGCCTCGCCCTAAATCACGCTCACGCTGTTATCAGTAGTAAACTGGATTGTACATCCAAATTCTGGTACAAAATTCTCTGGAATGTGTCTTGGACAAACCTTTGAAACCTAGCCTCAGAATGAGGAATATCAGTTGTAGGAACTGGCTCTTCCCAGGGCAGCCGTGTATTCAGAAACTTTTAGCCCACACCCTCCATTTTAGCTTTTGAAAATATGGCCACCAGAATCGCATATGGAATCTTTGGATAGCAAAAAGATTTGGGTGACCTACAAAGCATTTCTTACTGGTCTCAATGTGACCAATACATCAGACCCTTTAAACCTTCCAGCACTGTTTTGACTGAATGACTTTTAAAAACGGGTTTAAAAAAAATCAGTAATATCTGCCAGAAGTCAAAATAATTAGGTAGCTTGGTAAACAAGCCCAAAATAGGAGTCAAAAAACAAGGGGATGCTATTGCTCAGATCATGCTTTCTTGTCAGGTGACACTCCCGCTTGCCATGGCCAAGGATGATGTCCCCAGGGAGTGCTAGGACCCTGTGCAGTACACCTTAGCACCTGCTTCTGGCAAGAAAAAATGCTGAGTCTTCTGAAGACTCTGGGAGAGATGGCAGAAGGCTCAAATGGAGACCCCAGTTCTGCCACACTCCTCTTGGGACCCTAGAAAGCCACCAGCCCTCTCTTGATGTCCCAACAAGTGGGCTGGGGGCCACCTGTGGCCCATCTGTCCCTATCTCTGAATCACCTTCCACTGGTCTGAGCTGTGACCCCGGACATGGTGAGATGTGGGGACCTCACTGCCACTGATGTTTGCACCTGGAGGCTGCACCATGGCAAATCCTGCACCTGCCCGGTTGCATGGCCTCAGAATAAAGGGTGGGGGGTGTCCTGCACCTCAAAGTGCCATAAATGGGGGTGTGGTGGGATGCAGGTAGGGCACCTCCAGGACTACATTCCCATCAAGGGCATCGCTGCCTGTTCCTACATAGCACCCTACAGAAGAGGACCTGGGGCCCTTTGTGGAAATGGCTGTGTTCATCTGTTTCTTTCGGGATGGCTGTAGGATTCAGTGGGCATATGGGGAGCCAACAACTGGTCCCCTAACATGGCGGATGCAAAGGGGCTTGTTTTATTTGGGACGTGAGCTAAACACTAGCTCCCTGATGGTTCGGTCCAGGGTCCGTTTTAGAACTTTTTGGAGGGAAACTCTTCATTTGTTCAGGCATCCTTCATTTTGAGATCTCTGGCCCCCTGGCCTTTGAGAACAAGTCTGCTACAAAATAAAGGTTTGCATTTTCACTTGTATTTCTAGGAGTCCTATGGTTTCCTCAATCACACTGAAGCCGGCAAGCACGGCCATAAACCAGAAAAATGAAAGACCCTGAAATAGACCCAGGCTGGGAAGACATTCTACATTTCAGGAGAAAATGCAGGCTGTTTCAGGAGGGTCCGGCCCTTTCAGTGGGGGCACAAGGGGGCCGGCTTTCCAACACCCACCGTCCCCTTCCACAGCACTCATTTCATGATAAAGAAATGCCAGTGAGAGCCCATTTAAACCTCGATGAGGTTCATGGATTTTTCCCACCCTTCAAGTGAGATGAATTTTAGCCCCAGATGAGTCGGCATGGTCTGACTGGAGCCCCAGGCCAAGTGCCCAGGGGTGCCAGGCAGGAATTCCCTCCAGGTGCCCTAACTCAGCACAGGCCAGGCCCCTCGCAAAGGACCACACCCTGCCATTAGACCAGCACCGCTTTGGGAATGAAGACACTCTCATTTGCCAAAAATAGCCAATGCCTGCATATTTCTGTTTTAAGGCAATGTTACCCTTCCATCTATCCGACGGAACAGCCCTGGGTCATTTAGAGGAAAAATTAAATTAAGTGCTCTCTTTGGAAACAGCAAACACCCGCTTTTCCCTCCCCCACCCCCCACCCCACCTCTAAAACAAACCAGCTCTTCTTTTATTCCAAGATGACTGGGTTTAGAGTCCTTACTCCCCTTCCTATGTGCAGACAGATGTGGGGTTAGAAACCCTCCCTCTGAGATGCCAGCAGGCAGATCACAAGGAGACTCCCGGCTCCTCCAGAGGACAGCACTGTGTGGCCTCCCAGAGACCCGCAGCCCCCTCTCCCTGCCTTCGGGGACCCGTGGATCGTGAGCACACCAAAGGACTTTGGAATAAAATTCCTGAACCTGGAATGTGAGTTCCTGAGACATGAAATGTATTCAGAGTGTGGCTTTCTATGCCTCACACGGAAACAACTTTGGGAGGGGCCTCCGAGGGCCTTCCGGGCCTCACTTTGGAACTGGGTAGGAGGATTTTTCACACCGAGCACTCAGGGCGCTCTTCTGTCCAGGCCTCTACAGGATGCTCCACCCTCTCACCCAGACCAAATGGAAGCAGGCAGCCCGAGTGGGGCCCGGCAGCCGGGGCAGTGAGCCCTGTATCTGACCCCCTCGCCCTGCTTGGCTTCTACCCATAGCAAGAACAATGCTACTGCCCAACCTGGTACCTAACATGCTACTCGGAAGCCACCACCACGCCACCTGTCAATTCCAGATGACATACAGTAGGGTCACGACAAAAGGGGCACCCAAGTGCTGCCGACAGCAGACTGCCACCCTTGTGGTCACTATGGACAGAGGGTGCCAGCCCAAAGCAGCAGCCATTGGCTGTGAGCACCAGCCAGGCCTGGGTCTCCACAGCTCCTCTGTGCTGCACCCCATGCTGTGACAGGGTGGGGGTGGAAGCAGGGTGGCCACAACCAAGGCACTCTGGGCCCAGGAAGCCCATCTACAGCCCTCTGAGGTCCCAAGGGTCATTCCTCCTCACCAAAATGAGCAGAGGTCTCTGCAAGATACCCCAAGTCCACCCCAAACCCACCCCCCAACGCACACACACACACACACACACACACGCACACACACACATACACGCACGCACTGTCCTCGGGGCTTGTATTTACAGGCCCCAAATCTCAGGAGGAAGGGAAGGGTGGTGCCTGAGCCACACTCAGGTGGAACCTCCAAGTATCTGCAGGGGAGCGGCGCACAGGAGCCCAGCCTGACCGCCTCACCAGGGCTCAATGTTGGGGCTCCAGGAGAAACTGCTCAGCTCTCTGCCCACCCTCTCCGGGCAGAAGAATGCTGGCGATGGAGCCCCCAGAGGAGCCCTAATGCGCCACAGGCAAGGTGTGGGCTGAGGCCTTCCAGGCAGAAGGGGAGAAATGGGAGGGAAAGGGAGAAGTCCAGGGGGTGCAAAGCTCATGGAGAAGCTGGAGGTTTGCTAATTCTGAGCTGGGAACATGGTGGGTCTGAGCAAAGTATTTCCCACAACTTTCTGTCTGCTGTTCCCCAGGGAGCAAACAGAATGCACATTCTCCGACAGCGTTTCCCATAACATCTGCTTCACCACTCCTGAAAAGTTCCAAGTCACAATGTTCCGGTCTCTTGCTACAGAACTGTCTCTGTGAAGCACTGAGCGCTGCCACACGTGGGGCCACACACACATGGGGCCTCTGGCAAGGTGGCCCCACAACCTTCCTCATTGTTTCCAACAAAGGTGTCTTGATAGGAGGGTGGGTCCAGGAGAAGACAGGAACTGGAGGCACCAGAGACACTTTCAGACATCCTTGAAGAACACCAGGATTCCCATCCTCTATTTTCCAGTCAGAGAACATGGTAAGAGTGAGACGTCCCCATGTACCTTCTGCAGGACACAGACTAGTCGGTGTCCCTGTGCAGGGCATGCGCCTCAGGCAGGCCAAGGGCAGGGTAGGTGTGGCCCGGGCCCTGCTGCATCAGACTTCGGATGGTGAAGTGGTCTGCCTGGCTGGGGCTTGCACCTCTGCTCCCAGTACTGAGATGCCCAGGAAGAGGCTCCTGGAGGCAGGGCCCTGCACAAGGTGGACACCTCTGTGGTCTCCCTAGGTGGAGTGCTTCTTTCGCCCGGCACAGCTTAAGGCATCCCTCTGAATCATCTATGTCCTGGGCCCAGGGGGCTGCTGGGGCAGAGGCTGGCGGCAGGGAGATGCAGGACCCCCTGCTGAGGAATCTGGCCTGGAAACAATGTCAGTGACCACATCCGCCCAGGACTGACTGATGGACTAACCCACAGGCCGGGCGCTTAGCTCCACCTGCACTGCTCGGCCATTGTCCCCCGTGTGTTCCAACCTAACAGAAAACTCCAGAGTGCAAATCTATGTACAGAATAAGGCGGCAGGAAGGGGGTGTCCTCACTGACCTCGTGGAACATGTCCATCCCTGAGAAAGGGGGGGAGGGGTTCAACACCGCTGAATCTCACCTTTGTGGGTATGTCTATTGTGCAATTTGTGGATGGTGTTTTTTGAAAATTTTTTGTGTTTTTTTTTTTACAAATTTACTTTGACACCTGAGGTGAAGAAAATTGTCTGTTGTGTTGTTGTCATTGACTCCAGAAGGTTCTTTTTTTCTTATTACAAAAGGAAAAGACACGGCATCACAAAAGGAAGGGCGAGCATCTGCTCATGGCTGTAGTAGGGGGCTGAGGGTCCTCGGCCGGCCCAGGGTGGGCGGGGCCCGCGGAGGAGAGGGCGGGGCCCCGCGGAGGGGAGGGCGGGGCTGTGCTGCGGCGGGGCGGGGCCGCGCTCAAGGCGAGCTGGCAGGGCTGATGGTGGGGCTGCTGGCGTCTGAGCGGCTGTAGTCGCTGAGGGAGCCGGTCCGCGAGCCCCCGCTGCGCCGCTGCAGCATGCCCGGGTGGAAGTTGGCGTGGCGGCGCGCGTGCTTCGTCAGGTGGTCGCTGCGCATGAAGCGCTTCTCGCAGATGGGGCAGCTGAACTTCTTCTCACCCGTGTGCGTGCGGTAGTGCCGGGCCAGCTCGTCGGAGCGCGCGAACTTCTTGTTGCAGTCCTGCCAGCTGCAGGCGAAGGGCCTCTCACCTGCGGGGCGACAGGACAGAGCATCAGTCCCGGTCCTGGCCCTGCCCTCCACGCGGCCTGCTCCTCCCCACCCTAGCTGCCTTCTTCCCCTCTCCACTGGCCTGTGACCGACCCATCGGGGCAAATGTATGCCTTGCTGCCGGTGCCCTCCAGCCAGTACCGGAGGAAGCTAGCAAATTATCTCCTGGGATGAAATCGTGGCTTATTTCTCAGTAACTATGGTAGCAGGACCCAAGGCCCCTGGCAGTGGGAATCCCAAGCACATGGCTGACAATGCGCCCCCCACCCCCAACAGCCTGTGCAAGCACCCCTGGCTCTGGCCCGAGGGGAGCTCAGGCCCATCTTCATACCCTGAGATTAGGAATCGGGAGTAAACGGGTCTAGGGCCCAGGGAGGACTTGCAGGCCTACCAGGGCCCAGCTGCTTCACACTGGCCCTAAGGGAGCCACACTCCAGAACCCACACCCCTGCAGGGCCAAGAGACAATTCCCAACCCTGAGTGAGGCTCTACCACTACTGGGATCCTCCTCAGTTTCCTTATCAATAACATGAGGAGCCCAGACCAGGCAACTTGCTTTCATGCTGCTCTTTCTCTTACAGTTCCAGTGTGGCCAATGGGCAACAGCCAGGAAAGCAAGAGGCTGCAACAGGCTCCTGCAGACCCAAACACAGTGACAGACAAGGGTGGCTACCCAGAACACTCCCTGACAGGGAGGTAACAAAGGTAGACTTCAGTGAGGACCCCACTCCTTCCCATCCCTCAGAGCAAGGAACAGACCATCATTTACCCAGGCAAACTATGAATTACAAAAAAATGACATCAACTGCTCAGGGAGAACCAGCAGGGGCTCCGGGCACCCTAGAATGCAGCCACAGCCCTTATGGCATGGGGGCGGGGGGTGCGCCACAGAGCCACACTCTCCATTCTCTCCCTCCCATTGCTCCCTCCTCTCTGGCCCTAAAGCCTTCAGCCAATCCTGGAAGCTGGCCCACCTGTGCCCAATAGAAGAAATCCATGCCACCCATCAAACTTAAATATAAACAAACACTCAAGGATGGCCAGATGGCTAAGGAAAACCAGCAGTGTGAAAGGGAAAAAGCCAAGAGCAACAAAACAAAGCTGACTCCAGAGGAAAAAGAGTAAAGCCAGGAGACAGAAGAGAATGTCAACCTAAAAATTCGAATTAGTATTCTGAGAAAATTTTCAGACAAAATTTCATACATAAAGTGAAGACGATACCATCAAAAGGAAGTTCAGAGAATAAAAAATAGTGTTTAGAAATTGAGAGTATTATTGCCCAAACAAAAATTTCATAGAAAAGCTGGAAATATCCTGAAGGAAATATCCCAGAAAAATGGAACAAAATCAAAAAAGCTCTGAAAATACGTGACTATTGCAGTGTTCTCTGCCTCCTAGTAATGCTTAAACTAAGAGCTATGTGTGGCTGTATAGGTTCTTGCTGATTTTATAGGGTTTTGTGGGGAGGGAGGTTGTGTGTGTAGGATTCAAAATCAAGACAGCAAACCATCATTTCCCAAAATTTTCTGATAGTTACAAATGATATTTCAGAGTTACAGGGAATCAATCCTGGGGGTGCAATCTATTTAAATAATTTGTTTGTTAGAAAAAAAGAAAAGAAAAAAAATGGAGGAGAGTAAATTACCAAAGAGACAAGAAAACAGTATCTGTCAGAAGCAAAAAAGACCAGAGAATAACATGGAAAGGGCTGGCAAAGAGGTGGGCAGGGTAGTAAGTAAAGGCTCCTGCTCCAAGAATTTCTGCAATGTTGTGAGAATTTCTGCAATGTCAGAATACTGGATAAAATGAAGAGATCACAAAACTTATTAGAAAGAGATGAGAAACAAACACCAAATCATCCATGAGGGAATACCAGACTTCTCGTAAATCACATTGGATGCTAGATGACAAAGAAATAGGGCCTTCCAAGTTTACCTCTCAAATTCCAGCAAAAATGAGAAAAAAAGAAAAAAGAAAAAATGAGAAGCCAGGGACAGTTCCAAGAAGAAGGTGAATTCCATGCATCAGAGAGTATGATTAGACCCTGAATAAATGTCAGAACACTGTGAAGGCACATACTATTGGTTTTTGATACTGATCTTTCACAACAATTCCATGAGGCAGCAGGAGGGAATGAACTCCCTCTACAGGCCCTGATATATGGAAGCAATCCTTACACAGTCATGGTCATGTGAACCTTAGCACTAGTTGTCAATATTTAGAAACAATGTTATAGACAAAACCCATACAACTGACTCATGGCCCCAGTAGAGAATGTAGATTTAAGAGAAAGGTAGGAACATACATATGCACAGTCAAAGGAAATGTCTAAATAAGGTTAAAGTTATAAGGATACTCAACAACAAAAAATTAAAATAATAATAAATCCATCAATTCAAGAGGAGGTGGGGGAGGGTAGGAATGAGCTAAATCCTTAAATTTCATGGCAGGGAGATAACAGATCACACATAAATCCGATATATCAAAGAACAGTAAAAAAAAAAAACCCATCTAATTTATTTATAGCAGTAACTACCAAAACAACTAAAATCAGAGGAGTGTTGGTCTGTGGGAAGTGAGGTCATACTGGGAACAGGATTTTTTGTTGTTGCAAGCTCCTCTGTGTTAGTTGTCTTTTTAGAATTGAATACATTGTTCATTGGTTCTGGGGAGAAAAAATCTTGTCAACAAAAAAGTTTAAGAAATGCTACATGCTAAATCCACTCTAGGAACTTCACAGTGCACATTGGTCATTAAGTGTTTGGAAAGGTCCAGCATTAAACACAACAGTTTCATTTTCATGTGACTAGGTGCTGAGTTCAAGAGCTTGGTGTCCCATGTCTGACATATGAGGCTTAGACCTGTCCTCACGATGTATTCATGTGTGTGGACTCAGGTAAGTACCTCATTGCCTGTGGTGGGGTAAAGAGTACCCCCCAAAAAGATGTTCCAGTCCTAACCTCTTGAACCTGTGATCTTATTTGGAAAAAGGATCTTTGTAGATACAACTAAGGTAAGGGTCTTGAAATGAGATCACAAGTGTTCTTTAGAAAAGAAGAGAAGGGGAAAGGACACAGAAGAGAGGGCCAAACAATTACAGAGGAAGAGACTGGAGGGATGCATCTATAAGCCAAGAAACTCCAAGATTATAGGGCAGCCCTCAGAAGCTAGGAGAGAAGCATGAAATGGATTCCATCTCCCCGCCCCAACCCTAGAGCCTTCAGAAGGAAAAGAGGTGGGCAAGCTAGTGAGCTGCAAACACCCTGATTTTAGATTTCTGCCTTCAGAAACAGTGAGAGAGTACATTTCTGTCCAGTGTCTGGTGATTTGTTATGGTAGCCATAGGAAATGAATATACTGCTGCACCCTCATAATGGGGTATACATGGTGACTCCATGGGCTCACACACACAACCAGACCTTGGTACTGTGCCTGACATGTGCCAAATGCTACCTATGGCATGTTAGTTATTACTATAGCTCTTATCCACTAGTTTTTACACCTGTGTCTTCTCAAAGAGCAGGGGAAGAACAACACAAATTCAGACTCACCCTTGCTTTCTAATAAGCCCTGGGCCCACATTGGGAGCTTGTCCTTTATGTTTGCAGCTCTGGGAAGCACATGAGGGGTACAAATATAGATGGGCTACAGTGATCTATGGGCTGCAGAGAGCTGTAGCATCCAACAGGATTGGATGCTGGGACCAGGTAGCCCAGAGTGGCAGAAGGCAAGGAAAGTCCAGCATCACCCCTAGGCCAGCACACAGCTCTTGGTCCATCTGGGTATCAGCAGCTCAGCACTTTTACTGAACACAGAATCGCTGTCTGGCCCTGGGGACAGGGTCATTATGCAGACAGAGTCCCCCCTATTCCATCCTTAAAAAAATTTTTTTTAATGTTTATTTATTATTGAGAGACCGACAGACACAGAGCATGAGCATAGGAGTGGCAGAGAGGGAGAGACACAGAATCCAAAGCAGGCTCCAGGCTCTGAGCTGTCTGCACAGAGCCCAACATGGGGCTTGAACTCACAGACTGTAAGATCATGACCTGAGCAGAAGTCGGACACCTAACCGACTAAACGACCCCAGCATCACCCTGCCCCCTGCCCTGTTCCATCCTTTATACCCCTGTCAGCCCATTCCAGGAGGGCAGGTGGCAATAAACAGATGAATGAAACCCTCAAAAGTTATGATTCATGCTGGCAAGGAGCAGCACCAGGGTCTGGCTGGGCCAGCCTCTACATGGTGACATTCAAGCAGCACCCAGGAGGCTGATGAGGAGCAGCCAGAAGAATCGAGAACAGCTGGGGGACAGGCAGCCTTGACAGGAGAACAGGGTACCCACGGTAGCATGCCTACTTATAGTCAAGGACTGAGTGTTTGTTTATGTGGGTTATATCCACTGATATCTATCATATCAGAAATTAAAACTGAAAACAGACTTAAACAAGCACACATTCCTGTAGCTGTCAGGGAGATGTCATCACACATCATGTAGCTTCTGGAATATTCCATTGTATTCTTTTTGAGAGAATAAGGGACAAATAATGTTATTACTTTGAAAATAGTTTTGACCTCGTGGCCTCCTGGAAATGTCTCAGGTACCTACAGGTATCCCTGGGCCTCACTTTGAAAACTGCTCTTCTAAGGACTGACTCCAAGGTGGTGTGGCTGGGCTGAGTTAGTATAAAGGGTGTGTACCCAGAGTAGAGGAGGGGCTCAGCAGGGAGTTGGCCCACCAAACTAAATGAACCCTAGCTTCCCTCCTCCTGGGCTCAAATTCTGCATCTGCCTCCTCTTGGCCATGTGACAGGGAGACACAGAAGTACCACAGGGCCACAGAGTGTTCAGTCTAGCTCGGAAGTGACACTGGCCCTCTCAGGATAGGAAACCTCATCAGGGATTCCAGAACCCTGAAGGGAGCTCAGCCCTCATGCAGCATCTTGCCTGGTACCTAAGGCTGGGATGGGCCCACTCCAGTCCCTCTGCCCTCACTTTCCAAAGAAGGCAGGGCTGCAGGGGACCGGGGCCGGGGCTGTGGGACAGAATGGTGAGAGGGCCTTGGGAGGGGGAGGCAGAGTGAGAGCAAGGGGGTAGAGGTCAGGTATTATGGGGTACAGGGTGCACAGGGAGGGGGTAAAGGAAGCTGGGTGGGGAAAGGCTGGGGTCACTGTGAGGGGGTGGGGAGGGGCCAGGCTGCAAGTGGCAGGACTTTAAGACAGGGATAACTGGTCGTTATAGGGCGGGGTGCTGCTGGTGCACAGTGACGGGGGCAGCTGGGCAGTGGGGGCGCCTGGGCCAAGGGCTCACAGGGCGCAGGGCGGGGGTTACATAAATGTTCCTTGGCGCTGCGATGAGGCTGTGAGAGCGATTGCCTCATCTTATCAGGGAACACTGCGTCCCACATGCTCCTCTTGCCCAAGCCACAGGCCTGGGCTGGGACAGCGTGTTCCTCCCAGAAGCCGCAAGAGGCCAGCCTGAGAGCACAGGGGCCTTCCTCCCACCCAAGCCCCGGACGGAGCACCCAGCCCAGGGCCTGCCCCCTGCCCCTTTCCTGGCAGCTGCACCTGCACATGCAGCTTGTGAAGTGTACATGTTCCAGCTCAGGATCTGAGCCACCAAGAGACTCCCTCCTGCTCTGACTCCTGTCCAAAGGGCGTGCTCCCAATTATCTCAATTGCGCCAATGAGTTTGGGCCAGACTACCAGCTCCCACAGGTGAGTGGGTCCCTCCTGGCTCCAACAGCACCTGCACACAGCAATTGTTGGTCTGTGAGCCTCTTGTGGGCAGTCCTGAGAGTCCTTTTGGGTTGCTCCCAGTACCTCACACAGAGCAGAAGCCAAAACAATGTCTGTAGACTAGTGCCTCTTCTGCCTGTGGCAATAAGGGCCCTCCCTATTGGCCCCCTCGGCCTCCCGCTGGCTTTTCTCAGCTCAGGCTGACTGTACCAGCCAAGACTCTGGGAAGCCTGGCTGACTCCTCTTTGTGGAAGAAAGGAGGGGACCATCTCTGAACAGGGGGCCCCCAGGGAAAAGGGCAGATGGATCCATCAACGTAACAGGGGTGCCAAAGATCACATGATCAGACCTCAGTGAGCACAAGGAATCCACACGGGTGTATGTCTGGGAAGTAGTGGTGAAGGGCAGGGCTGGTCAGAGAGTCAGAGAGAGGCTTCTACAGAGATGCACCTTTCCGGGCTCCCAGACCACAGCACCCAGGTCCTAGAAGGAATGGGCTGTCACTCATCAATAGATAGCTCTGTTCTGTGGCTTCTGGCATGAGGCCACTTCCAGCTCCCCATCTCAAGACTGCCATGTTTTTTGCTCCCAGGAGTCCCTCCTGCTCCCCCTCTCATTCTGGGGCAGCCTGGGAGATGGTCAACCACTGGGGCCAATCTGCTGCCAGCCTCCAAGGAAACCCAGGTCAACAGGCAGCCTTGGGGCCAACAGAAAGGCCTTTCCCCATTATGGAAAGCAGACTTCCTTTCTTTAGGAGGCCACTGGCTATTACACTGGCACTGAAAATGCCCATGGTTTATAGACCCACATGGAGATGATACGCAGATGCCCTTTCCTAGGAAGCTTCCTCCATAAGCCCTTACCAGCCATGGTGCAAGTGGAAGAGGTGAGGCCCCACTCAGTGGGGACCCCTCTTGTCCTAGGACTCTGCCTGTAGCCAGAGAGGGGCTTTCTGCATGGAAGCAGCCCCTGCAACCCCCCCTCCACACCCCTACTCATTTGTTGACGGCTTCAGGGGTTGCCATCTTGCCTGTTTCTCTTCACAGTTACTGTAAGGGTTAAGTGGGAGCACATACATGCTCATAGGAGATACACCACTATCACCAGTTCGGTGGGTGGTGGTTCCTGGGCTCCTGAGACCCTTGCGCAGGCAGCTCTCGTGAGCAAGTCAGTGGGCAAACGACACGTTCAAGCCCACACCACTTCATGTTCATCTCTGCTGGAACAGCCGCAGCCCGGGACCTGCCCCTGATCCACCGCTCTCTGGTCTCTTGCTACTGTTGTGGGCGCACAGGTGTTACTGATCACACGCTACCTTACGCTCCTGCACAAGCAGAGGGCAGGTGGTACCTGGCTGGGTAGCAACACAGCCTTGGGGGCACAGTTCAAATAAAATCTGCTTCCTACAACAGATGCAAGTATATTTTTGAAGTACACATTTTGGGTATTGCTTTGCTTTATTTTGGAATAGGAGAATTTGATCCTAAAATTCATACAGAAAAAGAAATAGAAACAATTAGGAAAACTCTGGAAAAAGAATACTGTGAGGGTACCAGACTGCCAGATATTCAATACACTGCCACGGAAACTGATAACTGATGGGTGGGGAGGAGCGGAAATGCCAGAACTAGACCCCAGACCAGTGGTAAACACTCTTAACACAAATTGCCATCTCAGATGGGTGGAAGGGAAAGGGCCCAAAAGATGTGTAAGGACAACTAAGTCCTTTCTGGAAAGAAAGCAAGGACCATGCTAGGATGGAAGTTCTTTCTAGGAATCAAAGTCCAGTAGCCATAAACTAAAAGATTGACAAATACGACTACAAAAGTATAAAATACTGTATCAGGGATGAAGCCACCATAAGCAAAGGAAAAATGTAAGTAACAGTCTGAGAAAAAAATATTTGCAGCTCATATCACAAAGACCTAACCTCCAATACAGAACGAGAACACAGTAATTAAAAGGAAAAACCAACACCCAACAGAAATATGGGCAAAGGCCACAAGGCGGTTGATAAAAAGAAAACACAAATGACTCTCAAACATCTGAGAAGATGCTCAACTTCACCCATCAGGGAGCAAATGCCAACAAAACCGCACTGATCCTACTTTTTACTTGTCAGGTAGCAAGGCCCCAGGAACACGCACTCTCAAAGAACACTTTGCACTTCGCCAGTGGAAGTAAAGCCCCAGACCCTCTGGGGGATGATGCAGCAATGCTAACCCCAATTACAAATGTGCGCAAACTTTGACACAAAATAACTTTTGGGAACCTACTCTACAGACACACCTGCACACCTACAAAATGGGAAATGTGCCTGATCATTCACTGCAGCAAAAGCCTCAGAACAATTCCTATCCTCTGGCTGGGGCCCATGAAATAAGTTATGGAACCCCCACATGATGGAATACTATACAACAACAACAAAAAAGTAGCACGGGTTGTTTCAGAACAGATAGGGAGAGACCTCGAAGGCGGTACTGCTGAGGGAGGAAAGCCAGGCTCTGAGCAGAAGCAACAGTGAGTGTACACGTGTGCTTCTGCATGCAGCAAGGTCCTCTGGGAGGACACGGAGACTACTCGAGGACAGACGGCTGGGAGGACTGGGGAGGGGGTGCCTTGAAAACTGTGTAAATCTCCTGGATTTCAAAACACGCAAGTATATTTACCTATTCAAAGAACTAAATACAAGAATCCATAGCAAACTAGGAAATGCTAGCCACAAATAATGCAAATTTCATTTTTTTAAATGTTTTATGAGAAATGTTAAGAGAGAGAACATGAGCAAAGGAGGGGCAGAGAGAGAGAGGGAGAGAGAGAATCCCAAGCAGACTACACATTGTCAGCGCAGAGCCCAATGCAGGGCTCAAACTCCCAAACCCAGAGATCGTGACTAGAGCTGAAGTTAGACGCTCAACTGACTGAGCCACCCAAGTGCCTCAATAATGCAAATTTGAAGACAGGAGCTAAAGGAACAATGCTTGTGAGTTCCGGCCAGACCCTTCAAACATGTGGCCATGCATGCGCCTCAGCACATTCCGAATACAATCCCCAGAGCTCCCCTTAAAATAGATTCTCCTTAGAATGGGGGAGGGGCAGGGGAGCTCCTTGGAATATGAGAAATTCAAAAATAGCAATGAACTCCAATCTACTTTTCTGGAAGGTGCTCCTGGGACAGGACCTCCAGGGCTCGAGCGCCTGGGTCACTCTGCAAATTGTTTTGTTGGAGGGCGTTCTCTGATCAGTAGTTTGACAGAGCTGGTGTGACTTAAAAGGCAAGAGCGAAGAATCTGACAGCAGCAGACACAGAGCTCTAACTCCAGGTGCTAGAGGCTCCCTTAGCCTCCTATTTACCATACTCACTGGGTCCGCCCTCACAGGATTGAGGAGAACCAGCCTGGGTGACAGAGCCAGGTGCTGGCTGCTGGTGAGATGCTATCAGGTGAGTCTGTCCAGCTGTCAGGGCACAGCCCACAAGTTCAAGGCAGGAGAATCGGTCCCCTCTGCCAGGGACTGGTAAGGAGGTGGGAACTATGAAACAAGTGCAGGCTTCCGAGAAGGGCTTTTCTCTTGGACCAAAAGAAAGGAAAAAGAAGGAAGAGAGGGAAGAAAGACAGAGGGCTGGGCACGGGTGGGGTGGGGGAAGCGGGCACAGTACAGAAAAGCCTCTGGCAGGTTGTGCTGGGCTGTAATGTCTGGGGTGGCACTAGTCGTTGACGGCCCCACAGGGAGGTCTGCAGAGACTCACGGAGAAGCCAAACTGCTCCTAGACACAGACAAGCCTTTAGCCGACCTGAGCTGACCATGCCACCCCCTCCCCAAAGAAACAAAACTCTTCAAGGTCAGCCAGGGCCCCTGGGAGAGGGCATGGAGCAGAGCAAACGACCCCCTTCCTGCTGCCATCTGCCAGAGTGCACAACCAGCTGCCCACTCTGCACCCCAGGGCCCCATGCCCACACCCAGGGCTCTCTAGGCAACCAAGGGAGGGGCCCTTCTCTGTAGAACCTTTGGCAACCATTCTGTCCACTTCCTCTTCCTGTATCTCCCCCGTCCCCCAGCCTTCATTTCCTCACTCCCATCCTCTCCCCTCCCCCTGGGGCGGGTCTTGCCAGGAGGGCCCCAGCCTGGCCCCAGCTGCCCCGGTGGTGGGTGCAGTCCACAGTGCAGACACCTGCAAGCATGAAGCTTTACATGGTTGCAGCCTTTACTTCCAGCATGCAGAAGCTCATGTGACTCTACCTTGAGGGACAGGAGGGTGTCAAGATCTCAGATATGGGGACTAAAGGTAGACAGTCAAGGCCACCCACCCAGAATGGCTGGCCCCCCCAGTCCAGATGTCACTTAGAAGAGGACATCCTCACAGCCTCTCCCCGTTATGGAATAGGAAATGCTCTGACAAGCTGCGCAAGTTGACCTCAGCCATTAGTGGCCCAGGATGTGAGAGCTCAAATGGGACTGTCAAGGCCAAGGGCCCATCTCACAGATGAAGGCATTGAGGCTCAGCATATACACTGAAAGGTGCCACCCTCAGCACCCTAGGGCCCCCAGCTTCCCAGAGAAAGGAGTTTCCCAGCAGCACCCCCGGCCCAGTTGAGCTGCACTGGGCCACTCTGCCCGCTGGGGACCTCAGCAGGCAGCCACCAGTCCCTCTGCAGCACATGGCCGCACCCAATGTGTGGACAAGCTGGGCAGCTCCTTTCCAAGAGGCCCTGCTGTCTCAGAAGGTCTCAGTACCCTGAGGCAAAACGTGGACCCTGGGGAGCACATGCTCATCCTCCAGACCCAGTAGCTACACCTGGCCTGCTCAGGTACTCAAAGCAGAGGGCCATTTCCTTCAGGAAAAAAAAGTCACAACGTTTCAAACAGAACATAGCAAAACAATGTGTTTGTCAGAGTTGGTTTCATAAAGCAAATAAATCAAAATAAAATTAGTAAGTCATTTTTCTATAGTCCTAAAATTCTTTTGGAGCTGATGCAGGGGAGAAAAAAATCCAGTCACTGACCAACCTTTTCTAGAACAACTGAAGAGCGCTAAGGAAGGAGGAGCCTCTCCTTCCGTAGCCCAGGTCACCTCGGAGGAGCCTCTCCTTCTGTAGCCCAGGTCACCAGACCCCAGCAGGGCCAGGCACTTGGACAATTTATACCCAGTGTGTTTTAGGAACACTCTTGTTCAAAAGAACCACTTGCAGAGAACAGGATACTGGAACAGTAAGCCAGAGGCCTTGCTCTTCAGTAAATCTGAGTTCGATTGCCAGAGAGGAGGTGGTCCCCCATCACCCTCACCACCCAGCCCTCTTCTCACCTGGAGAAACCCATGCTGTTGTGTAGAAACAAGAGCATTTCCAGGGCCTTTTGAGGCTCAGAGCACCAAGGCCAGCCCCTTCCCTGTCACAGGGTCTGCCCACCACTTCTCAGAGCTTGTCTCTTCCTCCTCACATCCTGCCTAGTGCTCAACCCTGGCCTGGAACAGGTCACTAAGGGAGTTGCCCCTTGGGACACCAGCCAGGGAGAAAAGCAGACACCACTTTGCATTCCACCCTCCACAGGCCCCCAGAGTGACCCTGCTTCAACAGCTCTACAGGGGGACGCTATGATCCAAGGCTGCCTGGGTCAGCCTGAGGCCAAGGGAGGGCCGGTGAAAGCTGAGGCAAGCTGCCCACCCCTGAGGTAGGGTGTGAGGGACTAGGTGCTCCGTGGTGTTACCCTTCATGTGTTAAGGTTAGGAAAGCAGGCATGGAGGCTGCCTGCCTGTCCCTCTCTAGAGTCTGATAAACTCTAGGGGCCCACTTACAGTCTCATTCCAACCAAGAAAACAGACCTCCGAGCAACTCAGCCCCTGTCCCAATGCCTGTAGGAAATGCGCATGCCACAAAGCTAGAGTTGTAGGAAGGAAACATACCCATTATCTTGGGAAGATAGGATTTGTGTGTGACTGTCCTTTCTGCAATCCTACACTTTTCAACTGACCTGCTGTTTGCTGTCAGAAAGAGTACAGTATGTTATCTCACAAAGTCGGATGTATACACATCTACCTATATGTGTGTATTTATGGATATAGATGACAAACTTCTATTGTGAAATAATAATGGCTCACCCAAAGTCCAGCTCACTAACTGGGTCTACTACTATAGAATCCAGCACCTCTGGCCTCTGGTGAGGGAGTAGCACTAAGTTACACGCACGGGTGCATGTTCCCAGAATGGTCAAAAGACCACATGCCAGAAATTTCATAAAGGTGTTTCCCCCCTTTTGCTAAGGGTTACAAAACACATTTGAAAATTTCCGTTCCCAAGGTCCCATGTAGAACAGCAATAATAAAACACTAATGATTTCTGCCAGCGGGCAGCCAGAACCCACCCCAGACAAGGGCTCTAGAGGTCCCCTACCCCCTTCACACAAAAACACATATGCACACACACACACACACACACACACACACACACACACACTCACACATTCTCCTGAAGGGACATACAGAGAGAGATCAGCTCCCACCACCAAATACTTCCAGAGCTGGACTGCAACAGTCTGCCAGGTGACCAAATGTGATAAGTGGACTCATGTGACATGACCCCAAAGAACAGACATGTCCATTTCTTTCCCCTCTATTCTGATGGTCACGTCATGAACTGTCACCAAGGGAACCCAGGAGCATTTTCCATGAACTGAACAGAGTGGCTCATGTCAAGCTCCCTGACCACCCTTTCCTTCGCAATCTCAAAGGGAGCGTTCCCCTGCTCCAAAGGCCAGAGGGCTGTCACCAGCCCTGTTCTGGGAGTATGTGATCTACTGCACACAAGCCCTGACAGCTGTTGACAGCCCAGGAATGACATTTCAGTTGGTCTTTTCAGAGGTTTTCTCAAACTACAAGGACATGAATCTGGAATCCACAATTAAAGATTTGGGTTTATTTACTTGATAAAAATGTTCATTTGAGGCTGACCAAAAGTAAAGGAAGCTCATATTCAGAATATGTAAAGAACTCTTAAATCCAACAATAAACATACATCTGATTTTAAAAATGAACAAAAGATCTGAACTCAACCAAACAAGATATACAGATAGCAAACAACTATGTAAAAAGGTACTCAATGCCATCAAGGAAATACAAAGTAAAACAATGAGGTGGCACCATACATTTATGAGAATGACTAAATTCCCCAAAACCAACACTACTAAAAGCTGGTAGAGCAACTGGAACTCTTGTTCATTCCTGGCAAGAATGTGGTGCAATCGTTTTATAAGACAGTTGACAGTTTCTTATAAAGTTAAATAGAAACTCACTCTACAACCCAGCAACCCCAGCCCTAGGCATCTAGCAAGTGAGCTGAAAAGCCATCCACAAATGTTTATAGCAGAAAATTATTCATAATCAGTAAAAACTACAAGTAAGCACTTTCTACAGGTAAATGGATAAACAAATTGGGGTATATCCATGGAATGGAAGACCATTCAATGATTACAAGGAAGGAGCTATTGATTCCCAAACACAAAAATGGTTGAATCTTAAATGCATTTTACAAAGTCAAAGAAGCTAGACCCAAAAGTCTATATATTGCATGAATCCATTCATATGACATTCTGCCAAAGGCAAAACTGTAAGAAACCCAACAAGGGTTGTCGGAGTTGGGGAATCAGGAAATGGCTGACCTCAAAGGAGAATTTTTAAGGCAGTGGAACTGTCCTGCCTGGTCCTGGAGTGGCAGATACAAGACTGCACTTGTTAAAACCCAGAGAACTGCATATCGCAGTTAACATATGCAAACTTTGAGCATATAAAGGAGGCTGGGGATCCCAGGACAGAATACACACTGTCACAACAGATTCTGACCACATTATAAACGTATGACATGGCCTCGCGGAAGGGGGTAGGGAAAACCAGCTGACCTAAGTCATTCGGGAAAACAGTGTTTTGACTGGAAACTGAAAGATTTACAGACAGAAGCAACTGTACTTAAGCATTGCTCTAACTTCTCACGAGAGAAACAATTATGAAACTGCTTTGCTTGAATGCTGGGACTGTGACCAGACAATGGATGTTGGGAGCCGGTTCTCACTGTTGGAGACAGAGGTTACAGATCAGCAGCTGGAGGTGAGAATGAGTCCTTCCTGAGGGGCTGCCCCATGGACTGAGACATCAGTGTGATGCGCACACAGAGGACCAGAGAGAGAAAGTATTAAAAGTACGTGTGTGTAAATGGGCTGGGACACAGACATGTTTCCTGGCTCTGTCCATTGGGAGGGGCTAGAAGCAGTGACACCCCAAGAGCAGAAAGCACACCCAGATCTTGGTTTCTAAATACCATTTCCAATAAAACGATGAAGTCAAGTCTCCTTAGAAAAATGGCTGATTCTAGGACTAAAGCCAGAAAAATACAAGATGAACCTGACTTATCTTACTAATGCCAGAAACTAAGGAAGTGCACAAAAAACCAAAATGATGGGGATGTGTCAAAGGGACACAGAAGCCAACCTGATAAGAGTTCCTGGCCAATGCTGGCCCATCTGAGCAACAAAATAAGTATCAGTGGTAATCACGTGGATAATGTTCTCCCACTGATATGACGTGATCAGAAGGGGACTTCACCTCTGGTATTTTTCCCCAAAAGCCATAAATCTAGTGTAATGATGAGAAAAATATCATGCAAATGTAAACAGAGGGCCAATCTACAAAATATCTGGCCACAACCCCTCAAAACTATGAAGGTCATGGAAAACAAGGAAAGTAAGAAACACCACGAGGAACCTGAGAAGGCAGGACAACTATAATTCAGAGAAGAGCTATTTCACTCAATTGTTGGGATCACTACAGTGGTGACCATGTAGCTCATTTCTAAGTAATAAGTCAAAACTTCTTAGCCAGTACAAAGGGCTGCTACAGCCTCACTTGTCGGGGAACAAAGTAAATGCTGAACAAAGTACATGATTTCTAAGGTTCTTCAAATGCTTTGGGAGCACTGGCTCATTCAGTGGTCACCTTTGCCAGCTGGATACTACTCAGATCAATGCTCGCCCACCTCAAGGATAAATACACAGGAGTTGCCCAGTGACTGCAACAGTGACAGCAAAGTGCCAGCTGATCCAGCACCTGATCTCTGCGTCTTCTTTCCCCAGAGAAGATGACTTCAATTTGCAGCAACAATGCACCAGGTAAAAATGGTTTCTTTCCGCCTCCCTTGCAGCTAGGATTGGTTTTGTAAACTGGCTGTGGCCAAATGAGCTCTGGATAAGCCACTGGATAAGCCTCAACCTGATAAAGAAGACCATGTCCCCGCCGCCCTTCTTCCTGCCTGGAGAATGTTCCAAGGTTGTAGGGGTGGCAGCTGTCATGATATGCTGGGTGGAAAGCACAGCCTAATTCACATGTCAGCAATGACTAAAGAGAAAGAGATGATGAGCCTCTGTCTCTGATGGTATCCCAGAACCGCCACACCGGCCCTGGATATCTACTTTGGGACCTGTAACCAGAGAAAAAGAAACCTAAAGCTACCAACCTTAGGTTTAGACCTTCTTCTTTCCCTGAGCAACTGTCTTCTTGTCAGCTGCCTTCAGCTGCTTCAGGATTATTGCCCACTGTAGCTTTAGCTGTAATTCCTGTATAACATTGTTGGATAATAACCAGAGGGGGTCACTGGCAGCCTGAGGGACTGGACAATTTGGCTCATGCAGAGGTAGGAGGCGGGAAGGGTTTCTCCTGTTGATGAGGGAGGTCTTCATCTTCCCCTCTCGTCTCTCCCTGGACCTCCCTGCACCGGCCCACATGCCAAACAGAAACTCTGGATAAAGATAGCAGATCACCATCTTCCCATCCCCAGATTCCTCTAAAATGAAAGGAAAGGCATTTTAAAGGACTAAGTGAAAGGGAAAGGAGAAAACAATAGTAATTTGGAGGCTGGAAATTAGAGAGATGGCAGAGAAAGCAAAGAAGCATGTTACCCTGTTCAATGTGACCTCCCACAGACTGGCAGTGGAGAGATACTGGGGCTAAAAGAGGGGACACCTGGATGTTAAAGAAGCACATCACAGCCTTTTGTCTACTTCATACAAAGCTACTTGCCTTCTTCTGTAGAAGAGCAATTTACTGTCTCACTGGATCAGGGCAGGTGGAGGATCTGGCCTGGAGACCACAGACATGGCTCAGGGCAGGGCAGCCTCCTGAATGGGGAACTGAGGAACAGGTCACCTACTCCATGCTGTCACTCCCAGCCCTCTCCCTTCCCAGTCCTCTGAGCCCTGTAGCCAGGACGATACCCCCAGGTAGGGACGGAAAGTTACCAAGCCCATCTGTGCACCAGACACCAAGGATCATCAGACAGAGAAGAGCCTCTGACCCGGACGGTTGGACAAGAGATCCAAATCAGTAAGCAGAAAAAGGCAATGCAGAGGATGCAGAGGCCATGTGATGTGGCGGGAAGAAAATTTCCAGAGCTGTCGGTCATCCTCAGAGGTAAGTACAGCATCCATGAAGCAAGGACAGGATGCTCCTAATAAAAAGGAGATCCAAAAACCTGAGTCTGAAAGTAAAGACACAACAGGGGAATATGGCAGAGGTCAGGGTTGAAAGAGAACACTGAGAGAGTCTCACAGAAAACAGAGTGAATCATGAGTAAATGGATGATAGGAGAAAAAGGGAAGGATCAGCCAACCGTTCCAGCTCCAGATATAAGGTACAGAGAGCCCCAAGAGCACATAAGGTGGGCCGTCATCCAGACTACATGCAAGAATGAGTCCCAGAAGCCGAGGGCATTTGTGGCCACACCGAAGAACCCACTGTGGGACACAGAGCCTTGGACCCAGCACTTCTGCCACAATGCTTTAGGTTAGGAGCTAGACGTGGAAGTCTCCACAACAGGGCCTCCTATGCTTTCACCAGAAGGCAGAGGCCTGGGATCAAGGAAACAGGGCCTCAAATGTGTGTGGGGGGTGGGGGTCCCGGGACAACAGGAGTGGCCAATCCGGAAAGCTGCTAAAGGATCAGGAGAGGAAACTTTCACACCATGAGATCCTCATGGCCACAGGGCATGGGGACAAGCCAAGGACGAAAGCACTGAGAAAACCAAGCAAAAGGAACAACTCTTAATTCTATGGAAAAGAAATATGTCAGGGTCACCTTCAACTAATACTCAGTTAGTCCGGGTCATCTGTAAACATTGAATATTGCTGACCTAATGCAAAATACCCCACTGTCCTGGGGAGATGGGGCGTGGTAGCAAGGTGGCAGGGACCTCATTTCTCATCTGCCACCACGGGAAGTCAATACATGATGTTCAAAGTGGAAGCACAGAGCAGGGCCTCCACCAGCACACAGGGGAGAGCCAGGACATAAACACCGAAAGAGGCACCTGAAGAAGCCAACAGTGGCCGCCACTGGGAGAAAGAACAGGAGAGCAGGGCAGCCAGGCCCGTTCATCACAATAAAATGCGCAGAATGATGTGGTCCTTAGGCTACGTGTGTAACTTTGTGCATCACTCTAATATTCTTAAATTATTTTTAATGTTTTTATTTATTTTGGAGAGAGAGAGAGAGGGAGGGGGGAGAAAGGGAAGGAGGGAGGGAGGGAGAGAGTAAGTGGAGGAAGGGCAGAGAGTGGGAGACAGAATCTGAAGCAGGCTCCAGCTCTGAGCTGTCAGCACAGAGCCCAACGCAGAGCTTGAACTTGTGAACCGGGAGATCATGAGCTGAGCCAAAGCCAGACTCCTAACCAACTGAGTCACCCAGGTGCCCCAAATATTTTTTTAAATGATTTACAAAATGGGACAGATCTAACATCTGTGGCAGCCAAGCCACAAGTGGGGAACCACCTCGCTATCCCCTTCACCCCTTCAGAAGCCATGGGAGGGTGTGGGCATAACGCCTGCTTTGCTCCTCTCCATCCCCTGGCACCAGAGGAAAGCCCTTCCTAGGTAGCTGGGCCTTTTCTTTCCCCTTTTGGGTTACCCTAGTAGCACTTTTGTTTATCATTATTGTTGTTGCTTTCAATTTTGATAAAAACCTGTGTCCAAAATGGTTCAGCCTGGGGTACCTTCTTCTGCCTGCAATGAAGCACCCACAGGAGGGTGATGGCCTGCACCACTTCCCAAGTCTAATGAGTGGTCTGGGGTGACTTCAGGCTGTGGCTTTCTTTATTTCATGTTTAATTAGTGTTATTCTAGCATTAGACACATTGGACTTCCATTTAAAAATGTGTAGGACTGAAATATTAATGGGTAAAATGATACGGTGTCTGGGATTTCCTTGAAAACAATGGGAAGAATGGAGGGGCTACTAGGGCTATGTGCGTTTGTTACATGCTCCTCTCAGTCAGGGTCCACCTGATGCTCTCCCTACTGTAGAGACGTGCGTGCGACCCCATGCCTTAGGCCCAACCTAGAGGCCACTCTGCTTGCTAGATGTCATCAGGCCTCTGCCTCTCCCAAGGCTGCTCTCTGCCCGCCCTCCCGTGGGCAGGTTGATGCCCTGCAGGCCTGGCCAGCGACCTGGACTCACCACTGTCATTGGTAAACACAGGTCCTGTGTTCGCTCCCAGAGCTAGGAGAGCCCAGTGTACCGGAGCGGGGAATGGGTCTGGTCAGGGCCCTCTAGCCTGATGCTATCTCCTGGGCCCCACCATGGCCAAGCTCCATGTCTGACCCAAGATTGTGCATGTCCACTTGTTCCTGGAGTCTGGGAGCTCTGGGAGCCTGACTCTCAGGGGTCTGTGAGCTACACAGGGCTGCAGGGGTGTGTTTTCCAAGAAGCAGGCTGGTTTCTGTTTAGAAGGAGAAACATTCAGATAAGAGTCCTTCTTCTCTTCTGCATGTTAGCACTGTGTGGGTGTTGGGTTCTTGGTGAGAAAGGGGCTGGGGGAAAGGATGTCAGGCTGTCCGAGGGCTCCCCCCAGACCCACCCACCTGGGGTGAGGAAGGCCGGCTGCATGGAACTGCCCCACGCACCCTGCCAGATCACTGTGGGAACTCTGGCCGCAAACACCACAGCCCCCCTTCCGGCAGCTATTCTTGGTCTGTGTCTCCCTTTGGGCGGGGGGGGGGGGGGGGGAGGATAAGGGTGGAAATGATCAGAAGCTAAAATTAGCAAACGGCAAACAATTGAGGCCAGGAATCTGAGGTCAGCTGAGGATAACGGTTTGTTTTTTGCGGCCCTGAGGTGGTTTGAGCAATAAAGGGAATTGAAAATGAAAACAAATCTGGAAGCAGCCCAACCCCTGCTGGGACCAAGGCAGACACTGGGTCAGCTGGGGGGAGGCCAGGCCAGATGGCAGGGACTTTGCTCAGCCCAGGACCCTTCCAGGGCTCCCCTCCTCCCACGGGACTTCCTGCTAGTTCCCTGTCAGCTGGCCTTCTACAGCCAGAACACCTACAGCTGTGAGTTACAGAAGGTTCCGAAGAGTTCCCCGGGCTCTATTCTGGTTCTGAATTCCACTCCTGGGAGGACCAGAATGAGCAGCTATAAAACCTCCAGCAACTGTGCCGTGTAACCAAGGCCACCAGCCCTGGTCCTGTGGGCACTTGCCTTTTAACATGACCCAGTAAAACTGCCTACATCACCAAGCAGGCAATCAAGCCCAAGGAGGGTCTGCAACATGCCGGGTCATATCCCCACCTAACAGTGGAGCCACCCTGAGCCCAGATCCCTGCCCAGCATCCCTGCCCCACTTTCTGCAATCCTTCCTCCTCTGGAAGGCCCACCTACACACTTAGGGGAGGTACCAACAGAGCCCCTGGCCACAGCAAGGCGTGGCTGTGAGGCCAGGGCCCTGGGCCCCAAGTTCAAGGAACACAGCAGTTTTAACTCCTGGCTCCCCACAGACAGACAAGAGGAAGATGGCCCAGCCTCAACGCCACTGGTGAGGGGCCACCTTCCCCCAGAACTCCCAAGTGGCAAGTCTGGAGGTCCCACTGCCCAGTGGTTTTGGGATTCTATGTTGATGCTCAAAGCAGAACCAGGACCTGGAAACAACGTCCTCCCTTAACTCCTAGGATACTCAGCATGGCCGTGTGATGTACAGGACTTAAAACAGCCTTTGACTAAAGCACACAGGAGCCCAGAGATGCCCTGGCCCTGAGGATGGGGCTCCTGTCCACAGGACAGAGCAGGTACCCAGAGGCTCTTCCATGGGCCCAGTACCAGGGGCTGAAGCCACACCAAGTGGCACCATTGCAAATGTGCGCTAATCTCAACAGTCACCAAAGCTGCCACCAGACCTGTGCCAGGCCACACCTAGGCCAGGCAGGACTCACATGGCTTGTGTTTGACCAGGTCTTCCTCACTGATGGGCTCAGAATAACATTCTACTGTGGGGACTGGCCTGAGCTGCATTTACATTGCCAGCAAACTCTGACCAGAGCCCAGCTGGCCACCACCCTGGCCACCAGGGTCTTTATGCTGAGCAGGAAACCAGGGAGCTTTGGAGGCAGCACCATGAAGTCCAGGGCTGCCTTTCTTGTCCTTCAGGGCACGTGGAGGGCCCCATGCAGACCCTGGAGCTAAGTGGAGGGATGGAAACCCCTGGGTGTGGCTGGAGCCCTAAAGATGAGAAATGCTCCCACAGCCACCTTCCCAGGCTAGACGATAGTGTAGGAAAAATGCACCCTTCCCTGACTAGATCTCCAGGGCCCTGGTGTCTAAGGCCACACCACACACTCTACAGCTGTGAGGGTCCAGAGGCGAGGCATACGAGAGCACAGTCTAAGGGCAAAGAGTGGGTCTGGGGCTTTTGTTTCCTGAACTCTACACAACACCTACCTTGGTTCACCACAAAACCCTTTTGGATATCTCATAGCACCCTCCCTGCTGCGGTGCCAAACCAGTGCTCGTGTGTGTGGCCGTGGGGTTGGGCTCATTCTCCCTTTCTAGAAGGCAATTTGTCCCCAACTGCACATTCCGTTACTTGCTCCCAGGAGTCCATGCTGTGAAAATACCGAACCTGAGCCCACTGTGAATGGCTGTCAGTTATGAAATATTCCAGATGAGCAAGTCACTGGACATGTCACAGCCACCTGACCTCAGAGCCTGTTTAGGACACTAGAGATGACCAATGAGGGTGCAGGTGGCAAACGCAAGAGGCCAGGTAGAAGAGCCAGTCAGCACTTTGGGGGTGTGATCATAATGGAATGTTACTGTGGAAGAAAAGTACGGATCATAAGAGGACTTCCATGACACAATCCGAGTCTTTTTTTTTTTTTTTAAGAGAGAGGGCACAAGTGAGCCAGGGGCAGAGAGACAGAGAGAGAGGTGCAGTGCTCTCCAGGGGCTCATGTGTTTACCTGAAGTGGGGCTCATGCTCACCAGCAGTGGGGCTCAGAGCTCACCTGATGTGGGACCTGGACTTACTACATGTGAGATCATGACCTGAGCTGAAGTCAGATGCTTAATGATTAAGCCATCCAGGTGCCCCAATCCTGAGTCTTATAGTAAATACATACAGAGGCAAAAATATTTACCATGGTGACTCGTGGGTGGGTGCGATTAGAGTTATTCATATTCCTTTTTGTTAATCTTTGTCTTTAATACTTTCCTGTTCCCAAAATCCTCTCATGAACATGCTCAACTTTTATAATCAGAAATGAAAATGAACACACTGCACTCAATTCTGTCCCTCAGCAAGCCAACTTCTTATGAGAAACAGGAACACACATCTGACCCCCTCCCAGAGCACCAAAACCCAGTCCATTCTATGGGTGGAGCACGCATTTTCTGACTGTTGACTAAACCCAACTCAGAAGCTGCCTGGGTCCAGGGATGGCAGATTTCAGTCATCTGGAAAGGCAAGTCACTCCTGGAGACACTGTGGGATTCTCCACTTGGATGTCCACCAACATCCCATCCAGTGTCCTGATTCTCACCGTCACCACCATGTTCTCGTAGTAAGGCCACAACAAGCTAGCTGTAGCCCCAAAAGCACCCAGGGCCTAAGTGTCGGCCTGGCCACGGGGCCTCCTCTGAAGCCTGCCTAGAGGGCTGTACCCAGACCAAAGTCACTCTGTGGATCCTTTGATGTCAGACCAGAGGCCGCCTTACACACCAAACCACACTTTCTAAATACTGTGTGGGTGAAACAGGTGCAAAGCACCAAGCCCTGGGCCTCATTTACCCTACATCCTGGGGGGACACAGTTCCTTATGCCTCAAGTTTAAGCATCTGATGAAAACAGAACCTAAGGGGAGCATCCCTGCTTGGAACCTCAATACACTTCACCCTGAGACCTGTAATGAGATGAAATTCCCAGCAGTCCCCCTGTGGCTGAGGCAGAAGAGCCCAGGGCAGGTTCTGGCCTGGCTCCACCTCCTCTTCTCTCCTCTTCAAACCAGGATCCCTGGGCCCAGGAAGCCCACTCCCCCACTGTGACTTGGGCAGACTGCCCCTTTCCCAGCTTGCAATTTGCATACTGGCTTGAAAACAGAGACCACAAGCCACACTACCCTCCACATTCTGGGAGGTCAGGGGAATTCTCTGTAGGGCTTCACTTGGTGGAGAAGAGCCACATCACCCACAGAAATGTTCACAAATTCTGTAAGAGCTTCTTGGAGGACCTGGCAATTTCAGCAACTCTCTGAGTACTTCTGGTTCAGCCAAGGACACATGGCTGATAACTTGTCCTACCGTCTAGCTTCATGTAGAATTTCAGGGACATCTGAACTCATCTGTTTTTTGTTAATTTGTGCCCAACTTTGCACTGGCGGGAGGGATACTGGAAGTTGTGAGCCACCCAGCCCCTGGAGAAAGAGGCCTGAAGGCACCTCAAACACCCAAGAACCCCTGCTCCTGGTTCCTGACTCCCATGTTTCTGACCCACACTCAGCCCCCAGGGGCATGGCGGCCACCCATTTCCGCCTCAGCATCAGCACGCTCACACAGCAAGAGGCCTGTGGAAGTATCAGAGGTGAGTAAATTCTAAATTGTCCAGAGCAGAGGTTGGACACCGCCAACACCTGGTCAGGGCCTAGAGACTCAGGTCCAGGATCAGGCACAGCAAGGGGCAAGTGCACTTTCGATTCCTGGTCCCCCTATTCAGCCCACAAAAGAGTCACTACCCCCCACTGCAGCCCAGCAGGGCACATGCTTTCCAAGTTGGCCAGGCCAGTGGGTGGCCCAGCCACTGTCAGCCCATCCCCAGTCGGCTCATTCCCAGCTCTGGGAAAACAATGCCAAAGCCAGGACCTGCCCAAGTCAGGAAAGCATCGGGCAGCATTTTCATGGGCCCTGGGACTCCCCCAAATGGAATTGTAGTCACAGACCATGACCCTCCAAACTCAGGCATCAAAAAGCCCCTGCAAGTGGGGGCAGTGGGCCCACAGGGAATACGGCATCCCACCACACCTACATCTGCACTCCTTGGTTCCACCGAGCCTCCACAAATGGCCCTGGATGATGCAAACTCCATCAGTGGCTGAGGCTGTACACCACGGCCCGAGGCACAGGGGCCTAGGATGTAGCCTAAGCCCCAGGCTCCCAGAAACGAAGCTGGCCGTGTCTGGTGCAGGCAGGCTGTGCACCTCCCTCATGGTTGCCCATGTGGTGGGCACCAGGAGGGTCTTCCTGGACCTAAGTGCCCGTAAACTACAGGTTCACTGGAGGTGAGAACAGGGCTGAACAACGGTGCTCTCAGGGAGGTAAACCCGTGTGCACTGCTTAGTCTTTTCTTTGAGCTCTTCTATATTTTCTGAATTGTTGCAGTTCATGTATCACGTTCAATAAAGACGTGTGCGTGCATGTGTCATGCATGACATTTTTCTTCCCAGAAAGCACTAGGCTGGGCTGACACATCCCAACTCTTGGGTTCCACTGTCACTTCTGCACAAAGTCAAGTTCAAGAGAGCAGCAGGAGCTGCCCAGCACTCTGGTCTGCTTCTGCTGCATGCTCTTCTTTTCTACACTTGACCACTCCTGTGGTCTTCCTGACAAGAGCTAAGCAGCATGTTCCACATGCCAGTCCTGTGCGTTTTCCACTTTTCTCCACCAACAGGAAAGCCTGAGGTAGGGCCTGCCTTTGAAGATAGATAACAGGTGCCCAGAATGAGCAGAAAGAAGCTGACAGAGCTGCAGCAAATCCTGCAGGGCTGGTCAAGAAGGCGAGGTGGGAAATAATCACAAAAGAGACACCAGACATGACTTTTGGAAACACCCCTTTCCTCCTTGCGTGTGGGCCATCCTCAAGGAAGGCAGGGCAGATGTTGGCCTGAGGAATGTGCAGTCTGGGAGAAGCCAACAAATGCCTAAATGTTCCACCAAAGCTTCCCACAGAGGGGACATGCACACAGCCACAGGGCCCAGAAGCCAGGGGACATGGAAGGGCAGGACAGGCCAGACACTGTGACACCCACTTCTTTCTTCTTCCCTTGGTTTTCCAATCAGGTGGCCTTCCTGTCTCCTCTCTCCTCTTCTGGTGCTTCCCCCACCCAACCCAGACCTCAGGGGTGAAGGGCTGTCCCAGGACGTCTCTCCCCACTGTCTCTGTCTCTCAGGAGCTGCATAATTCTATCTCTATGCCCCGGGGCTTAGCTCTCACTGCCAAGCAATGCCTCTCCCTGCAGAGGGTACACCCAGACCTCCCACAGAATTGCCCTTTGCTACCCAGACTCTGTCATGCTCCTCACCCTCACCCCAATAAGGGGACAATTCCTCTCTGCTCCCATGCCACCCATGGTCCACCTCCATACCACCCCCTCAACTTTGCTCAGAACTTTGAAAAGATCACCACCCCCCCCCCAAACCCCCCCCCCACCTCCAAACACTAGGGACTCTTCCCAGGCAGTCCAGCCTGGTCTCAGAGACACCAGTCAGTCACCTGGTAGCCCTGGATTCCCAGGCAGTTCCCAGACTCTGCTACAGAAGCTGGCACAGCTCGGGGATGAGGGGGGCGGGATCCAAACCCCAACTCCTTGCCTAACCAACCTAGTTTTCAGGCCCACAAATCCTCCTACCTACTGAGCTTGGAGCCCTGACCCAGACCTGACCCCACCACAGACCCAGCTGAAGGCCAGTAGCTAGGGGCCCTGAGATTCCTACCTAGAGCCCCTCTTGTGCTTGACCTCCCAGGCTGCCCCCTCCCCTGCTGTCCACCCGAATTACCGTTCCAGTCTGACCTCTCTGACTTCAGCAGCCTGGCTGCTGACCCCCAACTCTAACTAAATTTGGGAGGCTGGTGCGGAGTGGAGGACAAGGGTGGGCCAGGCCCAAATACCAGGTCCTGTGATTTTCCTGTCTAGAAACTGAATGGTTTTGAGGCACAGGTGGTGTTTTCATTTCTTCTTCCAGTTCAAGATGATGCCTTTGCAAGAGAAAAGAAGGTACGGAAGTGAACCACTGTGACAAAGCAGGTCATTACTTCATGGGAAGCCTGCCCCAGAGCAGAGGCTGTGGTTGTGGGGGAGGCAGCAGGAGTCTTTGCACCCCTGGTGTGGGAGCCCCTGAGCCCCTGAGAGGCCAGGGGACCATCTAGGACAGGAGAAGGAAGAGAAAGTAAAGGTGGCAAGGGTCACCAGCGGGGGTACCAGGCACAGGGCCTGTGGGAGATGAGATACAGCCACACTGTGACTGAGGGATGGCCAGAGCAGGGCCAGGTGTGTAGGCTTCCCTCTACCGTGAAGGATGGCCCAGGCTGGCACATTGAGGAGGCCCACAGCTCTGCTCTTGAGTTGGGGGTGGGGCGGCAGGGAGAGAAAGCTCCAAGTTTCAGAGAAATGAAGAAGGAGTTTTCTGGAACCACAGATGGGTGATCTTCCCAGAAACACGAGTCGAGATCATCAACCTGGTGTTCTGTGCGAACAGGCCTGGATTCCCATGGGGACAGGCTGGAGATTCATGAGGGCACTGGGAAGTGGGCACATGTGCCAGGACTGGGGCCATGCTGGGCACACACAGCTCCTCAGGTGTCATATCCCCTCTGCATACAAGCTCCATCTGAGCTCTGGGAAGGTCATGAGAAATGTCTGCCCTCTGATATTCTTCCTTTAGCACTGGGGTCAGAGCTTGTTTATCAGAATGTTTTTATTGTCAGTGGCTGAGAACTTTACCCATGGGGCGGAAGAAGTGATGAGCTGGTAGGAGTGTGGGGGTGGGGGCCACCGGAGCCCCCAAGGAGGGTGGCCCATTATAAATGGGTGGTGCAAACAGGATTTCATGTGGCTAAAAGCATTTGAAGACCTTCCACCAAGTTGGCTGAGCAGACACCCTGTGTCAGAAGTGGGCACTGGCCCAGCACTGCTGTGGGCAGTCCTGTGACAGAGAGGTTACCACCCACCCCAGCTGTGGAGACAGTGCAGTGGCACCACTGGGCACAGTAGCCTCAGGCTGTGGGAGACCCAGCATGGCCTCACTGCAATGAAGCCCCCAGGCACAGGATGCCCATCTGGGACATCAGGGTGCTGCTAGTCACTCGAGAAAGGCAGCCACAGGAGCACTCACCTCTCTGGCTCTCCTCACACTCGCTTCCTTTCACTTCCTGCATGTCTACTCATCACACACTGCTAGACAAACAGTGTTCCCTCGGGCCTGGATCTGCCTCCACCCCCAGTGCTTTCTGAGAAGGCATCTGAAGAAGGAAAGACCTGGCTGAGTGGGATGGGTGGGAGCATCCAAGGTGAAGGGCTGGAGCAAGGGACTCAGACACCCCCTACTCCACCCTACCCCCTGCCGTGGCCCAGAGCAACATATGAGAATGAGGTTGTATGGCATTGGCCTCACAGACACCACGTCTTCAAGGGGCAGAAGCACCAGCCAGAGCCAGGACCCTTGTGGCATTCAGGGAATGAGTGACAAAACCCCATGCCCCACATCCCTCACCCTGACACTGTCTCCTGACACCTCACAAATGCAGCTTTACACACCAGTCCAGTGTGTGCGAGGGGCAGGGCCAACCCCACTGCCCACCTGCCAGCCCACTGTCTTGACCTCTGGCCACCTTCTCCCCCCCTCTCGTGAGCCCAGTGCTTCTCAGCCAGCCTGCAGGGTAGAATGAGACGCCCCTGCCCACTGTCTCGTGACCTCACATACCTCCTGTCTGCCGCACTCTGCCCTGTGCTCTACCTCTTCCTGCTGGACCCCAAAGAGTCCCAACCCAATCACCCCTGATTAGAGCCTGGACAGCCAAGGTGACACCCTCTGAAAAGCAACAGGACACTGAGCACAGATGCCAGAAGAACCTGCCACAGACCTTGAGGGCACAACTCCCTGGCCCAGCTTCAAGGGTTAGCCTGCACCTAGCCTGTGGCCTTGGGGGCTGACCTCCATTCATCTCGCTTCCTTCCCTTCCAAGTCACTTAGGTACAGAAGCAGGGCTCTATGCTAGCCTTGGGACAACACAGCCAACGCCACTGGGGACGGTCTTGAGGGAACACAGAATGCCCAGGAGTGCTCCTGCTCAGTGACAGAAGCTCCACGGCCAAAACCCCTGCAGCACCAACCAACAATCCTCCCCAGCTCTGCCCTATACTGGAATCCATGGGATTTGGATGAAAGAAAGATTCTACTGCTTTTAGGAGGGAAACAAACAAACAAACAAACAACAAAACCAACCCATAAACCCAAGGACCAGAACTCATTCCTCACATTCTTGGGACAAATCCTGTGACCACCATGTTTGGCTTTGGGATAGGGTATGGAATGAAAGCCCAGACCTCCAGTAGCTCTCCCTTCTCAATGGTAGGAAAAGGCCCCCTCAGGCCAGGCTCCCGAGAAGGAGGTGACCCCTCACTCCACTCCAGCCCATGACAGTGGGGCAAGGGCAGGCCACCTCACAAGACAAAGGTCACCAGCTAGGGAACCAAGGAAACATGTTTGGTGAGTGCCTGGGCTGCTGCTGGTTCCTGGTCTTGGTCCCAGCCCAATCCCCTCCCTGGAATCCCTGCCGATTGGATGGTTGGAAAATTCTGAGCCACGGCCCATTTCAGGTGTCAGTGGCCTGAAAGTTCGGGTGAAGGCAGTGATGAGGACACTCAGGAGACTCCTCTGCTGATACCAGCCCTGCTGCAAGGGAGGGTGAGACCAGGTACAGGCTGCTGTCAGAACAGACCTGGGGTGTCCCCATCAGCACAGGCAGGGCTGGAAGAGTAAGTCCCGCCCCTGCAGTTAGGGTGACAGGTTCAGACTCCGCATGCACAAGGCACTGAGCTGAGGTAGTTGGGGAAGTGTTGCTGAGTGTTTGCCCAAAGGAGTTGGGGAGCATCTTCGTTTGTTCAGGCTGGCACAAAATACCTTCAACAGGGTAGATTACAAACAGCAGAAATGTTTTTCTCATAGTCCTGGAGGACAAGAAGTCCAAGATCAAGGCTGCAGCATGGTCGAGTTCTGGTAGGGGCCCTCTTCCTCAGTGATAGCTGGTGCCTTCCCACTGCGTCCTCACAAGAAGGGGGCAAGAAGGAGCCTCTTTTATAAGGGCATGAATCCGCTCATGAGGGCTCATGATTTAATCACCTCCCAAAAGCCCAACCTCCAAACATCAATACATTGGGCATTAGAATTTTAACCTAAGAATCAGGAGGTGGCGGTGGCCATAAACATTTGAACAACAGCATTCCCCCAAGGTCAATGTCACCCCAGAGAGAGCCAGCTATTTGTGCCACAAGTATTTACTGAGCAGGCATGGGCCCCTCACTCAGCTCCATGTGACCTGCCTCACTGGGAGGAGACACGCTGTCACACAAAAACACAGCCATAGGAAAGGAGGTGCAGAGGGGGCAGTGACGAAATAGTCCCCTAACAATGATACATTAAAGCAGAATGGCCACATGGATTACCCAGGAGCTGGGCAGGGGCCGCAGAGGGATGACTCTGCCCTCCAGAAAAACTGAGAAGGCAGACACCTCTGGCCTCTCCAAGCTCATTCAGGAACCAGGTGACACCAATTCTGTGCCAGGGAGCCCAAGGCGCCCTTGGGTTTTCTGCCTTGGGTCTTTGCATGACTATTGATGGAGTCATGGCAGTCCAGAGTCAGAACACCCAGCGAGCACGCTGAGCACCCAGGGCGGACCACTCTTGACAATGGACAATGTAAGCAGGAAAGTCTCCCAGGCTTTTTCTACCTAGTTGGAAACTGTCCCCTAACATATGAAACCCAGTTTACCCTACTGTGGCCCAGGATGCAGCCAGCACAAGTGGGCACATGCCCTGCGAGGGCCCCTGAGCACCCAGGCCACCTACCAGCTGCAATGCCTCCCCAGGCTGGGCCCCACAGGAAGCTGGACACCTCTCAGGCCTCCTTGCCTTCTCTCTCTTTTTTTTTTAATGTTTTATTTATTTTTGATACAGAGAGAGACAGAGCATGAGAGGGGGAGGGGCAGAGAGAGAAGGAACACAGAACTGGAAGCAGGCTCCAGACGCGGGGCTCAAATCCACGAACGTGAGATCTGACCTGAGCTGAAGTCGGAGGCTTAACCAACTGAGCCACTCAGGCGCCCCATCCTTGCCTTCTCCACACAGGTGAGCACCCTGCAGGCAATCTCCCCCATCACCCAGGTGCTGCCTGGGTTTGCAGAGGCCAGATCAGCCACCTCCACTGGAGGATGCACCCGTCCAGCCTTTCTGCACAGACAACCCTGGCTTCTGCCCCTCCACCCCCTTCAGAAGGGCAGGGGATGTGCCTATCCCTGCATGTTAAAGGGCATCCAAAGGTGGTCACCACAGACCCCACCACGGCTTCTCCCTGGGTGACATTGAGCAGACAGCTGTTGCAGCTACACTGGAACCCGAGGGGCCTGTGCAGGCCTGCAGGTGTGCCCAGCTCAGGGGTATCACCAGAGCCCCTCAGAGCCGAAACGGGAGGAAGCCCACTCGGCCACTCGAGCGGAAGACAGAAACAGCACAGGCCCCTGGCGGCTCTCTCCTGTCTGAACAGAGAAGCCAGGCTGGTCTTGGGAGAACGGGAAGCCTCTGCCCGCACCCAAGGTTCACAAATATTCTCTGGAACAATAAGATGCCAGGAGAGAGCAAGGAAGGCCACGCTAGTGCCCAGGTGTCATCTCAGAACAGATGCCCTCGGCCCTTATATTCATTCAAAATATTCACCTCAGACCACACAGGAAGCATCTTGATGCCAAACACATTCACACGTAGATGAAAAGCAAGCAGGAAAGGGGTATGAAACTGTGGTTCAACAGCTGAAAAGCTAGCCTCAAGAACACTTTCAAGCTTCCCTTTAGGAAACAATTCTCATATCTGCGAACATAGAATTGCTGCCCCAAAAAAGAAAAAAAAAAAAAAAGAGGGGAAAAGAAATCCACAGATGGCCCAAAGCTCATGAAAGCAATTACTCCCGCAAACAAGCAGCAGAATGAGTGCTGAAACCAGAGAAGCCCAGGAAAGTTACAAAAATAGCAAATGTGAGTCCTGAGTGGGATTCCCTGGCTGTGTGCGTCCCAACAGCAGAACCAGGCGTGCTCCACTTGAAGGAGCTGCTAGGCATGCTGGGTGAAGCAAGTTCCACAGCAGGCAGTACTTCCGCTGTCCTCAGACGCCAGAGCTAGACTACTGGGTACAAAACTCAGTCATCCTGCTTCTGGAAGTCTCCCCCAGAGCACACCTGGACTCAAAGTCCCCCCATTCCGGTGGAGTCGCCAGGCAAGGCTGGCACAGCAGGGAGATGCTGCGAGGCCTGTCCACCTCAGGCAGGTGGGCACATCCGGGACTGCTCTGGTGACCAGTGATGGGGTATTCCACCTCGAGGTTCCTGTTCAGCTGCTTCTGCTCTTTAAAAAGCGTCAGGCCAGATACAGCTGGCTGGGGCCTGGGAGGGCTCTGTTACCTGGAAACAAATGAGGCTCACCTGACGGGGGGCACCCTAGCCTGAGCACAGCTCCCCAGGCAGCACGTCTCCATAGCAACAAGACGCTCAAGGAACCTGGTGTCTGTACCGCCTTTCTGTGGCCGGCTCCTGCTTTACCCTCCCACAACCCAAGATGGGCATTTTACAGACTGGGACGAGGCGGCTGGGGCATGGCTAGGTCCACAAGGCGGGGGCATGAGCTGGCACCTGCCTCAAAAAAGTAGTTCTAAATGGCCTCTTGTTGTTTGCTTTCGTTTTTTTTTTTTTTTCCTTCAAAACTGAAGGCAGCAAAGCATTCATTCAGGTGCCCACAAGCATCACTGTAGGGAGTGAAATTCTGCTCCTGCAGGCTAAACACACAGACATGTACCATGCAGACACATACAAAGTCCACCCCCACACAACACACAAGCATACACCACACCCTCCACTAGCACAACGGCTCCTCCTCTCCTCTGAGGTCAGCTCTGCTGACCTGCTTTAGGCCCGACCTGCTTTACAGATAAGAACCCTGGCCAGCTCAGTCCGTTCTCACTCCAAAGCCTGGAGTTCTCATCAACATTCCATTTAGTCCCACTGTTTAAATGACAATGCATAATCAGGCAAAAAGGACTTTCTCTGATAAAAGCATTAAGAGGCTCCCTCCCTCAGGAGCTGACTGTAACACCAAGCACACAAACTTTCCCCGGTGGGAGGAGAGGGCACTGGGGTGGGTCTCAAAGCCCAAAGCCCAAATTGTTAGTCAGGACTGACAAAGGGCACAGAGGCACTGGATTTCTGACAAAACTCCCAAATGGCTTAGGGCTTTGGACTTTCAACATTCTTCAATACCGTTTCAATACCTTTGTGTTTTTTCTCCAACATTATAAAACAAAGTAAATTCTTCACCAAAAAGAAAATTCTATTTCTGCATACATCCTTGAAAAAGGTCTGTTACAAAGGGAGAAAGGATGACAGGACGGCTTCTCGGTGACCAGGTAGGGAGGCTGCCCAACAACAGACAGAAAAATCTGGGAAAGCTGAAAACCGCAGTGCATGAACAAAGACTCACCACAAATAAATGCAACAAATACAGACATTTCCTTCAGTTTGGGGTTTGTGGACTCTCCCCCCATGGGATGGCAACAGCCCCCTGCAGGGAAATGCTTTTGACACAGGTACACACAGAGTGTTGGCCATTGAGGGGCCACAGGGCAGCCGGGGCCAAGCCAGCAAGAACTCAGGCTGTGTGGAAGGAAGGGAGCCCAGGGGCCCTTTGCTCCCAGGCTGAAGAAGGAACCCTGGGTACAGGCCTGGGTGTTAACTGCAGAACAGCTGAAAGGACACACCAGCAGCCAGGGCCACCTGGATCACCTCTGTTGATGATAAAATGAAGTCAGAAGTCAGCGGAGGGACTCACCTGGCTCCTCCTCACTGGGGGCAGGTGCTGTACTCCTAACAGACAGGGGGATGGAGCAGAGAGGCCCAAGGAAGCCCCGGGTAAAGGGCAAGACCTGCCGAGAACCTGCTGCTGAGTTTCACCGGCAGTGAGGCACCACCCAGGGCCCTGTGGCCCAGACCTGCTCACAGTTCTCCCGGAGGCAGTGAGTAGGGTGGCAGGAGGCCATACCACCTGGCACAACCAGCCCAAGCTACTCACATATGGGCAGTTACTGTTTAACAGCAAACACATTGAAGCCTCACCTTGTACCGAGAAGTAAAACCTGTTCACACCTTGGCCTCCCAGGAGAATCTGGCCTCAGGTGGAGGAGCGTTGCTTAGGCTCTGAAACTCTTACAAGTCTCTCAGAGGACTTCCAGAAGCCCCAGTTATGGGGATCTGAATACCCCAAGATAAGAGAAGCATCTCCCCCCATTTTCCATAGAACGTAATCAACCTCAAAGCCGGTACAATGTTGGTGTGGTGTTCACATAAGTGCTCCCAGTGCCTGGACCCTCGCCAGCTGGCGCGGCTGTCAGCAGTGGGGGCCCTCTGTGCCACCCCCACCCTGCCTCGCCGGGGCCCTGCCACAGTCTAAAAGAAAAAGTCAATGAATCATTGGAAGGAACGTTCTTCCTATGAAGGGAATATAAGTGTTTATTAAGAAATTATAGGAACCAGGTGAGGCATTTTGGTATCTTAGTCACTCCAGCTAATTAAAGAAAAAATCAAAACAGAACGCCATCCCAGAAACTTGAGACAATGAGAACTTGCCACAAGCACTTTGAGCCCCAGCTCCGTCAGTTGCCAAGGTGACCCAGTGTTTACCTCGCATTGTGTAGGAGGAGGCTGACTGACCAGGAACAGCCCACCAGGCTACCTCCCAGGGAAGGGCTGCCAGGGCATCCCAGAGGGTGCAAGGAGGAAGCCACAGCCACCCCACAGGGTCCCCCAGGCTCAGCCTGGGCCACAGCACAAAGGACAGGTGTCTTCGTCACTGGTTCTCCTCAAGCCCCTGGGGCCCTACTCCCCCAGCACACCCTCCTGCCTTAGTCCCATGGGCTGGCAACCCCTGATAGCAGGTTAAAACTGTGCTTAGTCCTAGGGTGCAAGGAGGGAGAGAGGAGAGGGGGAGGGAAAAGAAGAGGAAGCAAGAGGAAGAGTGGAGGAAGAAGGGAGAGGAAGGAGGGGGAAGGGAAGGGAAGGGAACAGAGAAAAGGAAAGGGGCAAGAGGAGGTGGAGGAGGGAGGGGAAGAGTAAAGAAGGGGAGGAGGGAGAGAAGGAGAGGGGAAGGGAGGAGAAGGAGGAGGTGGAGTATGAGAAGTGAGGGCAAACTAGGCTGCACACTCAGATGGGTATGCAAAGAGCTTCCCTGCACCCGGCCTCATCCAGGCCCCCATACCAGACTGTCTGCCCCAGTGGAAAAGGTCAAGGGCAGAACGGCTTGAGAAGGAGAACTCTACCAGGGACCTGGAATGCACCCCTTCCAGCTTGGCTCCCGGGTCCCCACTCTACCCAGCACACACACTCCCTTCTTCTGTGCTCTTGCAAGTCCCTGATTTCTATGTGATACAGCCCCACTAAGGGTCATGAAGAAAAATCCATCCCTGCTGCAGCCTGTGCCACCTGGCCAGATGCCTTGTGACTGGCTTACTTCCAAAGAAGCAATCTCTTGGGCTTTGGGGGCGGCTGAGAGTGCACGTGCGCACGCACACACACACACACACACACACACAGGCACACACATAAATATCTGTCTTCTGAGGCCATGGTGCAGTACTGAATGTGGGACAGGAGGGCCTGAGTATGGGAAGGAGTCTCCGTTCAGATTCAGGGAAACCAGTAAGATCAGGGAAAGGGAAATGAAAGTGGAAGTTTTTGAAAGGCTAAAGTTAGTACACTATAGAATGAGACAACCTTCCAAAGCAAAATGCTAACATGTAACATCCACTGATCATTAAGGAAGAATAGTTTCAAGTCAGAACCTAGAAGAAGCCAAGGCTGAATTTCCTTAGACCCAAAGACCTAACAGACCAGACAACCACCTGTCCACCATCAGGGCAGCAGGAGACCTCCAATGGCAGACCCCAGCCCCACCCCCAACAAAGAGTGCATGGCATAAAATGCTGATACTACATCTCCTCATGATAAAAGACACCATCCTGCAAAGCTCCTTGGACCCTCCTCTTAACCCCAGATGCCTAAGGCCAATCAACAAAGTAATTTTAGAAAGCAGCACATGCCATGCAAGCAGTCAAAAAGGTGCCCTCTGGAAAAGACCAGGAAACCTTGGTAAACTGCCCTTAACACACAGGGCTGCAAGCGGCGGGAGTCCCTCTGGGTCCCCACACGCTGCTATGAGGGGCTGCTTCCTCCACCACACCATTCAGAGATAAAAATGGCAACTGATGAATAAACACAGGGAAATCCAGAGTGCGAAGCCACAGGAGGGAGCAGGCAAGATCTCTGTGATGGGATGGAGGGTACCAGTGCCTGGTGTCTCTAGGGCCCAGTCCCCACCCACTCCTCCACCAGCCATTCAGTACTCCCAGACCACAGAGGGGTGGGAGGTGCGGGGAGACACAGGGACACATGGACCACAATAAGCAATGGAAAAACCAGACGTGGCTGGTCGAAGGAATGAGGCCAATAGGCAGTAAGGCAGGAAAGCAGACAGCAGAATGTAAACTAAGACAAGAGACTGCTAAGTAGCCAGATTGTCCATTACTTGTTACAACAGCAACTATGTAATTAACTCACATTTATTATTTCTCCTCAGAGTTTGTTACTGGTAAGATATCTGAGGAGCACCCATGGTGCTAACCCCCAGTTCCCAGGCCCTTCCCCTAATCCCAGACATGGTCTTGAACAACTAGCCTGGCCAATGGCCCAGGTCAAACATCACTTGGTGCCAAGGACACACCTGGGCACCTGGGCCCCTACTCCTCTCCCCTAAAGGGCTGCGCTCTAAGGCTCAAGTATGCCTCTTCTGTTTCCTCTCTTTCCCAATACTTCCTTGCAAAAACCTCTATTCTTGATCTGCCATTAACTAACTTCTCCCTCTAGCCCCAAACCAAGTTCCCTTTACCCGTTGTGTGTGCGTGAGGGACCATTTATACCATATAAGACAGTTAAAGACAAGTGAAAAAGCTCAGAGAGGGAGTGTACAGGGTCCTACACATACTCAAGGAGAATGACCTCAGGCCCACTTAACTGGTGCCCCCACTTGGGCCCTTGACCACCAGCCAAGCTGCTTAGCCATCACCTTGCTGATACCCCTCCATTACTGTGTGGTGGTCCTGGGCAGGGGGCAGGAAGCCTGCTGAGTTCCTCCAAGCCCACTTCATCCTCTCCCCATTCCCAAGCTTCCTTCCAACCGGCCCATATTTGCAGGAGACAGCCATGCGCCAGACTCCACCTTCAGAAGCTCCTGGGACAGGAGCCCGACACAGACACTGAACCATGTGCTCTCGGTAAGTGGTCTTTAATTTGGGTCCCTATTTCTTGCAAAGCTCTTCCATGATGTTCCCTGGGCTCTAGCTCCTAAGAGATGAACTTGTACCCTGTGCTCAGGGGACCATGGGTCACCCACCCAGACAGGGAAAGCCACGCCCCTGTGGCAGCAGCACAGGGACATTTAATCTGAGGCATCAAGCCTCAGCGCTTTTCCAAACAGGTCACCTTGGGACAGACTGGCCAATCGCCACGGAGTGTGGCCAAGTTCCTGGTTAGCAAGTGTTTTTGTGTGATGAACTTCAAAAAAGGAGAACAATAAACAGACGCCCCCACCCCCAACACCCCCCCCCAAATAAAAACCGGTACCCTCTGCTCTGTTTGCCCAGGATGATGTTAGTTAAACCTATGGACTGGTCAAGGCTGCTCCCCACGACCATGCACACAACGTCCAATGGCAAACAGTGACGGGGCCCAGGCCCTGGGGCAGGAGGGGATGAGAGCTGAGTGGAAGGCACAGCAGTGCCAGGACACTGAAAGGGCAAGGGGGATGGAGGGCAGATGACCAACCTCATTACCACGGCCTAGTTTCAGCTAAGGGAAACTCCATGCCTCCAAGAAGCCTGACTTGTACAGAGCTGATCCACAGATGTTGCAAGACGGATTGAGATCAAACTGAATAAATGAACCAGAATCACAGGTCCCAGAAAAACACATTCCAGGCTTGGATGCAACAGCAAACCGGATAGCACATTTATGTGTACGTGTGTAAGTGTAGCCAAATGGCAAAGCTGCGTAGCCAAACGGTGGAGCTTTTGGTTGGGTGAGGATTGATTTCTCTGTCTTACATCAAGTGCCTAGTGTCAAGTCACTGCCAACAGAGTGTTAGCATTTGAGTCTCCATTATATTGACCTAGAGCAGGGCCCAAGGCCTTCTTGGCTTAGGGTCCCCCAGGGGTCACGGTAGCCCACCCCCATCCTAGTCCCATCACAGCAGTCACTTCTCAACTGCCAAGTTGGAGATAAACGTCAAAGTATATTTCCATTTTGATGGGAAGTTGACTGACTTCTCAAGAAAATAATCCCACTTGGCACTGTGAAAGGGAAGTAAGACAGGCTCAGGTGTGTAGACTTAGATCAATAGTTGTTTTTTTCTGGAAAGTATGTAGAGACCCACCAAGACCCTAAAGGTATCACTGGCTGCAGGCCAACCCCCTCCCCCACCTCCAGGCCTGGAGGATGGGTCACCTGTGGCCACAGAGCCAGGATGGGCTAACTAAAAAGAAACAGGCTATAAATACCACGTGGAAACATTTTCATTCAAAATAAAATCAGGGCATGTTGTTTGTTTGGGAAAGTAGCTCCTAAGGCTAGGCTGAGCTGTCCTTTGACTATAAAAGGACTTCCAACAGCAGGACCTAGAAATGCCAGCACTTCTCCAGTCAATGGACTTGTCCAGTCAGTAGATGAAGCAGAAACCTACCAGGTGGACCAGACAGAAGCGGGCTGAATAAAGGTGAGTAGACACCACACCTGCACCAACACAGCACCTGGCTATACACACAGGACCAGCAGCACCCTAACCCTCCAAAAGCCCAGTCTTAGGGTGTCACCCTACCCACCAGTTACTTATTATCAAGAGGAGAATGTACCTTTATAGTGAAGAGACCTAGCAGACACCACCTTAACCACGTATGTGATCCGCAATCAGACAACCTGACCACACAGGCCCCCACTGTGGTGCGTGCAAGTGCCCAACATGACATGATCTGTGTCATATTTTTTACCAGAAAACTGTTTAAGCTAAGTCCAATCAGGGGGAAGCAATTTGACGAATCCAGACTGTGGGATGTTCTACAAGACAACTGGTCTGGATCCCTAAAATGCCAATACAGTAAAAGGACAAAAGACTGTCCCACACTAAAGGAAACTAAAAAGACAGGCCAACCACAAGCAATGTGGGATAAACTGGATCCCAGATCCTATATGGGACATTCTGGCGATCATTACAGAATGTGAATATGGACTGTATGTTACATAATATGTACTATTTAAAGGGAGAGCAGAGACAGGGAATGGAGAAAATACAGTATTTAGAGAAAGGGAAAAAAAGGATAAGAAAAAGTGTGACCAAATATTTAACTGAGAGTCTAGGGAATGTATGAGTGTTAATGTATTACTCCCTTAACATTTCACAGCAAGAATTTGTGGGGGGAGCAGTGTGCTGGGGATGGACAGACTTCTAAATACCAGGAGGCACCTGTCTTCCCCTGGCACACAGGTCCAAGCAGGAAGAGCAGCCAAGCACAGCGGTAAAACCCAAACTCGGAAATGTGGCTGCCCAGGCACAAACCTCAGTTCCCCCCTCATTTGCTGTGTGACTGTGGACATATTTCTTAACCTATCTTGGCCTTGGCATCACTATTTGAAAACTAGTAATAACAACAGCACCTATTTCATAGGGTCCTCTGAAGATTAAAAAGCTTACCAGAAATGAATGCATACAGAACAATGCCTGCCCCTAGCAAGCAGCCTGCTATTAGATACAACAGAGAGCTGAGTGTATCATCCCTGAAGTTTTCATTTCAAAAATGAATTTAACTGCTTTCTTAAAGCACAAACCAGACACACTTTAGTCGTGTCCTGATACATTAAGACCACTGTTACCAATGTTAATTATTACAGAATGCAGGCCTTGGGGACTCCTGAGGAGGTCTACAGGCCCCTCCACAAACAGCCCCATGTCTGTACCAGAGCTGTTTGGTTTGGTTGGGTTTCTTGATTTATATATTTAGATACATGTACATACATGTATACATATTAATAACTTGTTGGTTTATTTCCTTCCTTGGTTCTAGCTGCTATCTTATCTCTCCCTTCCCCTTTTGACTTGCTACATCTAGAAACCCAACGACCAACTCGATTCAGAATAAGGTCAAAGCAAACAGGTCCTAACAGTGTCGAGGCTGTCGTGAGCTCATTTCAGTGAACAGACTTCCCAGCACCAACTCTGAAGGGGTAGGGTTGTCTTCCAGGTTTGAAGCCCCACACACGAGACCTCTGGTTAAGTCAAGTGTGGTCCTGTCAGCTTGCTCACACAGGAGGGGCCCCAGCCCTCTTTCAGCCAGGGAAAAGAGGGTTTCAAAGGGCATCACATCAGCCCCTCCCCCAGTGCCAACAAGCCAGAAGGCACTGTGGGGTGAGAAGGCATAGCTGACTACAGCAGTGGCTGAGCCCTCACCCAGGCTAGGCTGCAGGGTAAGCCGAGTAAAGATGGCAGGAGAGGGGGACCCGGGTGGTTCAGTCGGTTAAGCGTCCGACTTTGACTCCGGTCATGATCTCATAGTTTTTTTTTTTTTTTAATTTTTAAATTTTTTTAATGTTTTATTAATTTTTGATACAGGAGAGACAGAGCATGAGAGGGGGAGGGTCAGAGAGAGAAGGAGACACAGAACTGGAAGCAGGCTCCAAGCTCTGAGCTAACCGTCAGCACAGAGCCTGACGCGGGGCTCGAACCCACGAACGTGAGATCTGACCTGAGCCGAAGTCGGAGGCTTAACCGACTGAGCCACCCAGGCGCCCCAATGATCTCATAGTTTGTGAGTTGGAACCCCACATCAGGGTCTCTGCTGTCAGCACAGAGCTCTCTTCGGATCCTCTGTCTCCCTCCCTCTCTCTCTCTCTCTCTGACCCTCCCCCCCTCCCCCAGTTCTCTCTAAAGTCTCCTCCCTCTCTCAAAATAAGTAAATAAAATAAAATTTTAAAAAGATGGTAGGAGAGCCGCCGGTCATGATGTATGAGAGAGGAATGGTGGTTTTAGTGTTGTTTTAAACGTTCTCAATATGATGATCTCACATGTGCAAAAGGAGAACTGGAAGAAGTAAAAAAAAAAAAAAAAAAAAGGCAGCAGGAACCTTGGTACTGGGGAAACCAAGACCTCCATCTATTTCCTTTAAAAACATAATGTGCTATTTCCTTTAAAAACATAACATGTCTTTTAAGTTAACATGGTAACTCCACAATGCATGTAAGTGCTGTCTACACTATCATGAATAACACTGCTAGGTCTCAGTCTTACAGAAATGCCAGCTCCTCTGCACCAACACACATACCAGATTCCACCGCCGCAGGCACGAAACAGTAAAAAAGGAGAAGGCAATGTAGCTATCCTTTCAACAGGTGAGAGGCTAAACAAGTTACAGTACAGCCGTGCTGCCACACCTGGGAATACCACGCAGCCCAGAGAAAGAATGAAGGTGCCCTGTTAAACAAGCACACAGAACCAAAGCCTGTGGTAGAATGTATTTGCTAGGATCCTACATGTGGATTTTTCAGATGTCTGTATGGATGCACACACATGCATACACACAAATCCATTAAAAGGGTCTGTAAAGGGACACACCAACAGGAGATGACAGTGGTCAGCCAGAGGAGGGGAAGGCTGGCACATTCTGTCTGTACACTTCTGCATTGTTTGAACTTTCACAACTGGCCTACTGGCAACCGGGCACTGTGAGGGAGCAGGGACGGGAACCGCCAGCCTGGATGTGTCCCGAACAAAGTGCTGGCCGTCTGCCAGCATGGCTTTGCCCTAGATGAAGGAGATCCCCGCCACTCACTCTCTGACAGGCTGCCTATCCAAGGCAGCCGCACCAGGCAGCACCTTTGAGGGGTCCAGGGGAGGAATGTGGTTAGAAACCAGGTTTTACAGCCAGAGTTTGTTGGGGGAGGGGACCTAAATACCCTGCCCCAACAATCTCACTCATGATCAAATACCTTGTTCAGTGGCTAAAGATAAACTTCAAACTAACCCCACCCAAATTACTACAGGAAATTGCTGAGAGAATGCAATCTTACTCTATTTCCACCCCTAAAGAGAGGGCGAGACAATCAGGGATGTCTCTTTCTGGATGTCTGCAGGAGGGAGGGGCCACAGACAGCACAATGCCCCCCTTTTCAGCCAGGCCCCGAGAGCTGCTGAAATGGGCCCAGCCCAGGCAGCATGCAATTCGATGTTTTAGCTCCCGGTGCTTCAGGGAAAACAGGGCACAGAGGAATTCTGAAAACAATTCTTTGTGGGAACAAATAGGTACGAATGTATTCAAGGCATCTCTGCCAAGAAAGACTGAGTAGCCTTTCTGCTGGGGATCCGCCAAGCCCCACCACTCCAGACAACAAGCAGGAATCTCCTGGGGAAGGGCCTGGCTGGCTCAGGGGGAAGATTTGCCCTCAGAAGGCCAGGGACCTTTCCTTCTCAAAGTCCTTGAATGTTCACATCAAAGCCCTTCAACCTCCAAGAAAACAGGTTCCTGGTCTTGTTATTCCCCTGAGGCAAGACTTATTAGCAAATTCCCAGATCTGGGCTGGAAGTTCTGATTAACTAAGTAATAAGTGCCTAAAAAAAAAAAAAAAAAAAAACAGGCCTGAGTTGCAAAATTTTAGTGTCTTTGTTTGATCACGTGTTTGCTCTAACATCAACAACTGCCTAAATGTGACAGAGTAATCAGTCCTCAGAACACTGCCACACCAGTAAGCAGGCCAGGCAGCCGGGGAAGTCCAGGTTTCCCCAGAGTCAAGGCCAAGGCTTGTACTTCCCAAAGGGTTCTCAAACACCTAGCCTCATTTCCCACAGACCTTCCAGGTGGTGAGACATCACCAAACTGCAGGGAGGTCTGGAGACCTGTCCTTGGTCACAGAGCTAGACGAACAAGTTGTGAACTGCCTTCTTGACTAAAGTGGTTTTGATATTCACCTTCTGCCATGAAATTGCTATAGGTGGGTGGGTTGTGGTGGTGGTGGTAGCTCCTAGTGGAGTAGAGGGCCTAGCATGACCTGAATGGTTGCCTATGCGGGCAGAGACCCACCCCGTCCCCCTCCTCCCAGAAAGCTGCTGGAAGCCCACAAACCAAACCACAACTACCTGAGAACCAGGGGCTGCTGCTCAGGTCTTCCCAGGGTAGCCTGGCCCCTTGGTCACCCACTGTGGCCTGTGGACTACCCTTGCCTCCTCTACGAACACTAGTTAAATATGTACTGCACACTTGGGGGCAGGCTGGAAATAGGCTCCCTAGATGTGCCCTCCACCAGAGGCGGAACCAGACTCCCTCCAGAGGTGGGTTCCTGGTTCATAATCAGATTCACCTGGGGCACCCCTTAAACTGTAGTGTTTGGCTGGAGGTCAATATTTGGGACCTGGAAATCTACATCTCCTCCATCTGCTCCAGAGGTAGGGCCTCAAGTTTCTGCACACCTGGAGGGCAAGCCCAGTTCCCTGCTCTTAGACACAGCACAGTGCAGTCAAGAGTGTTGGTTCCATCCTCTTCTACTTGGTTCGCGTTTCAAAGCACCCCAGAGAGACTGGGTTCCACCCCACTGCGGGAGGCCCTAGTTCCCATTGCCTCTGCGCAATCCTCTAGCCAAGGGGCCTGCTCAGGGACACTACAGGCTGAATCCGGGGTGGGGGTGGGGCGAGCAAACCCAGAAGCCATCCTCCAGCTAAGGCCCGTATCCAAACCTGCTGGGTCCGTGACAGTGAGCCCCAGCCCTCGGCAAGCCCCTCCACAATTCTCGAACCCGACTAGCCGGGTGGAAAGCCACAGTGAATCAGGCTGCAAAGAGTTTCCTAACCTTAAATTACCTGTCCAGTACTGGCCTCGCCCCGCAAGGCGGTCCTCGAGCCACGCCCCAGACACTGCCCCCGCCCCGGTAATCTGGGTGCTCCAGGATTCCAACCTAGTCTGGCCCCTCCTCCACGGCCACACCCACCCTGGCAGTAACGTTCCCAAGCAGAACTAACATCCCCACACTAACCCCACCCCCATCTAGGTCCAAACACCCTTAATTCGGACTAAGAAAGAGTAGAATGGCCCTGCCTTAACCCTTGACCCCACCACCTGCCTCGTGATTTGGGGCGGCCACAGCAGGGGACCGAAACCGCGGGGTCAGCCTCTAAGGAAAAGGTATGTCTGAGATCCGCTGGCCTTGATACCGGCAGACCTCGAGACAGCTCCGTTCCAAATTTGTCAGAAGGGGGTCTTTCAGCTCCAGGGTCTTGTGGACTGCAGTTTTTAGCCAGATTCCGAACTATTTTACAAATGTGAAGTCTAAATCTTCGGTAACAAGGTAAGAGTCTATTTATACTGGTTTTTTAACCTCCAAATGTGAAAGAATTAAGTGTACCAGAAGAGTTAACATGAGCTCAGAAGAAATACACAATTCTTTAAGCCAAACTGGAAGAGAAAGATTACCATCCCTTAAAACATAGTTCCCACCTTTGTGTTTAAAAAAAGAAAAACAACTACGAGGTCCCGGGTCAGTATGAAGGGATGAGCTGCCCAGGGGTGGGGGTACAGGCGATGGTCCGCTGAAGCCACCCGTCCCCGTGCCAGTGCCGCCCTCACGCATCCGGAACCCGGCAGGTGAGAGCAAGACCGGGAAGAAGGAGGCGCACACCGCCCGGCAGGGAACAGCGCGCTCCTATCTGGAGAAAGCGCCCCCAGGCCGAGGACCCCCTGGAGTCGGGCGCGCCCCCGCCGGCCGGATGGGCGGGGCTCCCACAAAGAGCCTCCGGCGGAGAACCGGGGCCGCCCCCCGCGTCGGCCGCCGCTGGCTCTGGTTTGGACAAATTAAACCTTAGAGCGCTGGAAAAATTACAGGAAGAGGAGAGCGAAGAATGTGCCGAGTGGCTGGAGGGAGCCCTGTCCCCGCGTGAACTTCGCCCGCCGCTCGCCCGGGCCGGGCGGGTCCCTCCCATCCCGAGCGCGCGCCCAGCCGGCGGGGGAGGAGCCGGCAGGGGAGGGGCCGGGAGAGGGCACCCTCCCCTCCCCCGCAGCCCCAGGGCGCCCCGGCCGCCGGTCTCCCAGAGCAAAACGCGCGGCCCCCACCCAACTCGCTCGCACCTGCC